>NC_056729.1:1770797653-1770905153 GCF_019279795.1 Protopterus annectens
CAAACTAAACTGGCTAGAACTACCCAACTTTCTCACCTATATCCAACTCACCCAAGCCCACAAATTGATCTTTAACCCTTCCCTCTGCCCATCCCTTGCCACCACTTTTAAAATGCACCAGCCCAATAGATCTCTAAGATCTAATTCCCAAAATCTTTTTGAACTACACAAGCCCTCCCATTCACCAGGTAATCATCTTCTGTCCTTCTCCCTAGCTCGCCTGTGGAATTCTCTCCCTCCACTAATCTATACCACTAGCAACCACTCTTCCTTCAAAACCTTACTCCACTCCCATGTAATGTCTCAGTGGGAATGCTCCTGTTCCCATCTTGCATAAAGTCCCCCAACTCAAGCTACTCCCCAAGATTCAGTAAACCTGCAAACATCCTACTATGACTCCTTAACTCTGATAGGCATATATTGTAATCAACAGATTTTGTACCTAAATGCAATTGTTTAACACTTTTATTTTCTTCTTAAAGAATGCCTGCTTTTGTAGTTTACTAGTGCCATTTATTACTTGTATGACTGTGCTATCCATTGTTATAACTTGTTATGTAATTAACTTCTATTTGTTTGCTCATTTCACTGGAGCTTTTCTCCGCAGGACTCCATTGAAAATGGGCTCCTAGTGGCCCAATGGACAACCCTGGCTACAAACTGCAAATAAAATAAATAATAAATACATTCCTTTAGATGTAACATTTCTAACAGAGCTGGGTCAGACATGGCTTTGTAAGTCAAGCAGAGATCGCTTCTAAGTAGGCGTTATGAGACAGAGAATAGTTGGGGTTTTTTGAGTCTATCCATATAGGACAAGTGTTTAAGGCCTAGGATCCTCTTTATGAGGTACATTTGTGGCCTCTCCAGTTGTTGCAGGTGTCTAGTGAGGTACGTGCCAAATGGGGCATTGTACTCGATGACTGGCCTAATGAGGGAAGAGTAGAGGGAGACAATGACCTCTTTCTTCCTGGATGCAAAACACTTAGTAAAGAGATGTGCCACATAGAAGGACTTTTTGACCACAGTGGCAATATGGTGATCAAAAGAGAGGTTGCTATCAACCTGTGTTCCCAGATCTCTTAAATGCCTTCTGTGTTCAGTGGACTACCACCAATGTGGTAATTCATAGGAACCAGGTTTCTCGCAAAGGGGATTACGAGACATTTTTTGGCATTGAGCTTAAGGCCATGGTTCTGATACCAGTCGTTGATCTCAGTGAGGCCATTCTGTAGGATGTCGACATCACTTGGGGAGTTAATAATAGCTCCCAACTTGTAATCATCTGCGAACTTTGTTAGCCAGAATCCCTTTGCATTGGCCTGGACTTCAGAGAAGTAGATACCAAACAGGAGAAAACCCAGGCCCGGACCCTGTGGGACTCCACTCGTGATTAGTCAGCAGTCTGCCTTGGAGTCAGCTACTTTCACACTGTGGGTTCTATCTGTAAGCCAATTTGTAACCCGCCAAGTGATACAGGGTTTGATGCCTAGCTTAGTGAGTTTTTCTATTATTCCTGAGTGGGGAATGGTATCAAAGGCCATGGCCAGATCAAGGTAGGCTGCATGAACCACCTTGCCTTCATCCACATCTCTGGTGACTGACTCAAAGAAGTCGACCAACTTGAGCTGGTATGATTTACCCTTCACAAAACTAAACTGTGTGGGATCCAGAGTTTAGAGCTTCCCCTATATCCTTGTTTACTAGGTCCATGATGATGCCTTCCATAGCTTTGCCTATCAGACTTGTCAGGCTAATGGGGCAATAGTTCCTGGGGTCTGTAGTCACTCCTCCTTTGTGGAGAGGGATGACTATAGCAGTGCACCATTTGGTAGGAACAAAACCTGAGGTGAGGCTGTGATTGAACAGGGCACACAGGGGAGGTGCCAGTTCACTCTGTAGTTCATGTAGGACACAGCCAGGGATATTGTCAGGTCCCATAGAAGCTGTATTCTTGGCCTTGGACACTGCTGTTTTAACCTGTGCAGCAGTAATACTGGGTGCCTGGCAATCTACTGGTATTGTGATTGGTCCTTTGGGGGGAGGTGAGGGAGGTAAAGTTAGCACTGAATCTGTCCGCCAGTATATTAGCAATATCTGTTGGCTTGGTATAGGAGGTACCATTGTGCAGTAGCTCAGAGCAAATCTGGGTATTGCCGTGGAGATTCTTTACATAACTATAGATGGCCTTGTGCCTGTCTTTACTATCTGATGCAATTCCGTTTTCACCTTATTCTGCATCAGTTTCCTCATTTTGTTGTAGAGTTTGCTTATGGCAGGGGACCACCAGACCATCTTGGTTCTATTGGGTATGGCAAGATCCATGCATTTGTGTACGTGTTCGTACAATGCATTGGTGTATGATTCAGCGGTCATGCAACTATTCTCCATTTGCATGGGTGCCGTGAAGTTAGTGACCTCTGTTTTTAGGAGCTCAAAGTTAGCTTTGCAGAAGTTTTTCATGGTGGTTACCTTTGCAGGGGGTTGGGGGTGGGAGGGATATGGATTTCCAAGGTTATTAGTTTGTGGTCGGATCTAACCAGGGAGGATCTGACTACTGGTGTAGAGCAACGGGCGTCCATGTTAGTAATGAGCAGGTCAAGGGTGTTGCTACCTCTAGTCGGGATAAGAGCAAGCTGGTCCAGGGCACTGGAATTAATGAACTCCAGGAAACGTTGGGCAAGTGTATTGGTACATGAGTAGTTTTCCCAGTTAATGGAGGGGTAGTTGAAGTCGCCTAGTATGAGAGTGTTAGGTTGGACCCTAATATCCTCCAGGGTGCTTAGGAATGTGGTGTGTGAGTCTTGGGACATGGTTGGGGACCTATAGCAGGCTACGACCTGAATTTCTGTATTACCCAATGTTAGCTGCACCTGAAGTATCTCTGATGCTTTATGTTGGGCTACCAGTCTAGAGGTGTGTGCATCCTTTATGAATATGGAAACATCACTGCCTCTGTAGCTTCAGTTGAAGTTCTGGGGCCGAAAGGTGTGGAAAGAGTTATAGCCTGGTAGTGTAGGGGTGCTTTCTGCTGCCTTGAACCAGGTCTTTGTTACCGCACAAATGTTGATGTTCTCCATTTTAAGGGGTGCTTCAAGCGAGTGCATTTTGATATTTAGACTTCTAGCATTGAGCAGCAAGACCATCAGATTGCATTTGTTTGTAGTTGTTATGTTGGAAATTTGGTCTTTAGTACACTGTCTAAAAAAAAGGGTGTGGGAGGTTGGCCTAATTGTTAAGGTGTTTGCCTTACAGACACAAGGTGCAGGGTTTGCTTCTCACAAGAGATACTCAGCTAGGCTTAAAATGGTCCACACAGGAAGTACTAATCTAATAACCTAAGAACCTATAGGGGTGGCAAGAGCCTTGGCCAGTCCGGAAGCCCAGGGGTCACAGATGCAGGCCATCTCTGGCAAAGCAATGAGGTCTGTCAATCATGTCATCCCAGGCAGATAGATACTGGATCCCCTTAGAATGATACCAGAAACTTAGCCAATTGTTGAAATCAATCATTTTCTGCTTGTAATGTGGTATAATTCTGGGTGATGGTAGGATACTGCTCAGGATTAGGGTCATACCTGCCTTGGCTACATAATCCAAGAGCTCCTCCATGTCTCTTTTCATGTAGTCCAGGGAGGTACATCTCAGGTCATTTACACCCACATGTACAATGGCCGAGACATATTTGTACCTATTGTTGAGGGACCTGAGTGCATGAGTTATGTGGCAGATCCTGGCACCTGACAGGCAGCTGACTGTTACTTTCTCCTTATTCAACCTAGTGAGTGGGACATCAGTGTGCCTCACTATTGAATCACCTATGATTAGTGTGTTCGGCATGCTGTTTTGCCTTAGGGGCTTTGGTTGAGTGCCACACTGTTTAGGAGAGTTATGTGTCTTGTGATTAGTGTTCTGTTCTGTGGTCGAGTCCGTTTCTGCCTTGGAGGTCTCTGGTGTTTGGGGAGATTTTTATTGAGACCCTCCCCAAAAAGGGGTTTGTGGTTTGTGTTTTTATGTGAAGGCAGTGATGATGTGTGCTCTGGAGAGCTATGTGTTCCATGTGGTGTTGTGCAAGTGTCCATGTGGTGTTGTGCAAGTGTTGACCTTCTCCTCTTGACCAGTTATTCTGGTCTTGGCTGGAGAGTGCATGGCTTCTAATTTGGATATATAAGTGCATCTCTTGCAAGTCTGAGTGTTGGGGGGTAAGAGGAGAGGGTTGTCAGTGTACATGAGGCAGTTGCTACATTGCCTCAGGATGCCCAAGTTCACCAGGCTAATAGCAGAAAGCAAAGGGTACTGACCTTTAGACATGCCTGGAGGGGTGGGCATTAATAATAAGTACTGGAGCTGTTTCCTTGTAGAACGTTTAGTGCTGGTTGCACCATACTGGATTTATTTTTCCTTCTCACATCCATATTTTTTCTTCAGATGTTTCCTGCTCCACCTGTTTCTTCTTAATCTTGGGTATTGTTGTTTCATCATGCTGTGACATAACCTATGCTAGACTTTCTACAATAAATCCTTCACTTCACTGTTATTCCATAACTTCAGCTTCTATATGTTTAACTTCTGCTAATCTTCTGTTCTACATTGCCCCTTTGTGATCTTATTTTTTATATTGTGAAATTTTCCATACCTGGGTGCCTGTATTTCTTTTCAAATATCATTGGAGTTGCTTTTTTGTATTTATTAGTTTGGTTTTCTCCTTTGATAAATATGCTACAATAGCAGATTCTTTTTCATTTCCATGTCAATGTTTCTTTTCCATACCTTCAAAAACTTCTAGGTTTTAGTCTTTATATTTTCAGACTTTTATTTATTCCACTTTATCACTTTGATGTCTATCACTCTGATGTAAGCGCTTTCAGTTCAAATTTTAAAAATGGTCATGTAAAAATATCTTAATAGACAAATGTATATCTTAACAAATGGAAATACAAAATAACCTAAGATATACGTTCATAGATTAGTACTAAGCTAACTGCCCTTGTGAGCTATTTTAAGCCTAGCCAATTATCCCTTGTGAGACTCAAACCCTCCACCTTGTGTTTATAAGGTAAACACCTTAAGCATTAGGCCACCCTTCTTAATGCTTTAGGTTTTAAAATGCTGGCAATAGATAAACATTTTAAAATTTGAACTTATTGATGCCTTGAAATTGATTGGGTGGTAACTTATTATAAATGAATCCAGGCACACACTCCCTGATCTTTTGAACGTATTTCAAAATGTTTTTTTTAGATGTATATTTTACTTGTAACATTTTAGTACTTTACCTTTAATTATGTTAGAGGAAGTGATGTCATGCTTCATGTGTATTTAAGAGTGACTGTGATTTTATTTGTTTGTCTTATGAAATTTCTCTTAAAATTAAAATTGGGGCAAAAGCGCTTACATCAAAGTGATAAAGACATCGAAGTGATAAACTGGAATAAATAAAAGTGGTTTTGTGTTTTATCCGGAGTGAGCGTTTTTTGGATTTTTCATGGTTTGGACTGCATTTCCTGTTTTATATATTTTCACATTTCCTCTGTTACTTCTTTTTTCAAACAGCCCAAAGATTCTTTGTCTATGTATTGTTTTTCATGGATCTGTTGTATTAATAAATGTAAATTTGCATTTGAAGCTTTTAAAAGTTTTCTTCCACAAATATTTTTCTTTCCTCTAATTTCTCTCTTAAACTTTTTAAATGTCTTCTATTTGGAAGTTCTGTTTTTTTTTCTTTAAAAGTAACAATACATAATTTCTTCCTTATCTTCAGTAGTCTACTCTATCATTTTCTGGGTCTTTTTGGCCTGTCAGTTTTTGTGGACTTGGGGGGACATCCCTCCTAAGCCTTGCAAAACTCCTTTGTAGTAATGTGTCCATATATCCCAAGGATTCCACACTGGCATTTTTTCAGTCCTGGCAGCAGTACGCCTACCAGAACTGGGCATGTTTTTATCCTGAGAATTCTACACCCAGATGTCTTTTTATTTTTAATGTACTTCTCTCCATGTTATATGCTACATAAAATATAGTCTATATATCACTGTCATCTTGGTGAGATTTTGTGAAAACATGGTCCACTATGTGAAAGTACTTACCAAGACTTAAAGAAGAATTTGGTTCCAGCAATACTACTTTCCTTTTTTTTGTTGCTGATTTTATCATCTCTCCATTTGGACCCCCATTATGCAGCCAGAGATGTATGTATTATTGTCAAGTTGTGCCCTACTGACTTCTGTGTTGTCAGCTTCTGCTTAACAGTACTTCATTTGCTTTCCAGCTCCTGTGGAGAGACACTTAAATTTGGCTGTTTGTTGTAACTTTGAAAAGTGGCTAAAACACAGTAACTAAATACAGCAAAACTGATCAAAGAAAACCCAGAAAAGATACAAAAACAACAGAAAACACAAAACTAGGCCTAGCACATAAACTACTTGAAATGCAGTGCAATCTGCAAAATGACTTCAATTAATAGCTGCAACTTTAAATTCTGAGAGCAAAAATGCAGAAAAGTGTAGGAAAATGACATAAACCACTCAAAACTGATTTTAATAGCTTGCCACGGCACAGAAATCACTTGAAATGCAATGCAAGCTCTTTAATAACTGGTTAATAGCTGTAACTTCAAATTTGGAAAACGCAAAGTAAAATGCAGAAAAAAGTATGAAGAAGTGACAGAAACCAGACAAAAGTGGTTTAAAAAGCTAGTTAGCTTTAAGTGCAGTAGAATAAATGTAGTTTTTTGTTTAGTGGATGCAACCGTGAGTGAAAGCTTTGCTTTGTTTGTTTTGTAGCTTGTACACAGGAGGTCAGTATCCAGGAGTCTTAGAATAATACAGCAATAGATCTTCTGTTTGCACAGTATATAAAATAAACAAGCAGAGCTTGCATGGGTATGTGCACAGGGATGCAGCTCCAAAAACTTAGTCCATGTGCAAGGGCAGAATTTTTCAAATTTAAGGTGAGGAAATCATAGGTAATATGTCTCTTAGTAAAGGGGCTCGATAAAAAAGTGTTTGAGATCACTGGAACTGATCTACAGTGACTTTTGCAAGTGAGAAAGCACCCTTTTTTGTCTAGAGACAAAATGAACAAGACACAGTCTACATGGATTGCACTCCCAGAGCTGTGAAGGAGTATGTTACAACCTCAGTAGGATATGTTGAAAGACCTCAGGGCAATTCAAAAATCCATTGAAGCCCTCACCACCTTTATGAAAGATACAGCAGAATATGCAGCCCAAATAAAATCTGTTACAACTAAGCAAGAGTCACAGTTAGCTGCAAGACATGTGGAGATTGCCAAATGCAACAAGCAAATGACATATCAACGGGCGATAATGGTGCACCCCTCATGCTCCATAAACAGAATCAGGAAATAAGAGATCAATACCTTCAAACAACATCTTCTTGTCTGCGACAGAAATAGGAGGATTTAAAGAAGAACACCTTTAGAATTATAGGGCTCCCAGAAAAAAATGGAACGTGTAGGCATGTTAGGAAAAAAAGACAGCTAAGTACTTTCCTGGGAATTACATCTCTGCCACTGATCAAGAGGGTGCACTGCATCAATGCAAAAAAACTACAATCAGGAATGGCCAGACACCTTATAGTCCACTGTCTAAATTATTTGGATAGAGAAGCAATTCTGGCCAAAGCCTGTGCAGGAGTGCAATCTGTGAAATTTGGCCGTCATCAGGTACAATTCATACCAGACTGCAGTGTATCTCTCTACAAAGCCATTATGCCATACTTAAGGAGATGTCAGGAGCTGGGATTTCTGTGCAATTCCATTTTCCTGTCATTCTAGATCTGTCCAGTAATAACACTCAGTTCTCCCTACACTCACCTTTGGAAGTTTAAGTCTTTCTGCAGAAAGAGAAGCCATAAAAAATGGCATATGCTGAAGCTGCTTAACCCCCCCCCTCCACTCAAACACTCAGTGAAAAGGAGAGACAGACAAGTACTGACCACTTCTAATGTTTACAGCACCACAAAATGGCAGACATGAAGTGAAGACCACGTGCTGGGAAGGAACCCAGCAGATGTAAGTCACAACTTTCCCCCTTGACTATGGAGAGTATCAACAAATTCACCCTTTTAAAGCATTTAGCTAAGCATGCACTTTCCCAGTTTCAAACAGACCCAGCTGACCAGGACATTCATGCTGATGAGTTAACAGAGCTGGAAACCTCATGAACTGACTCTTCTCAACAAATCACAAATGTTAAAGGGGCATCATCAGCAGTGAACGCTGCGGCCATCCTAAAACAAATTAACTCTTATTTCCACCCAGATAGTCCTTCTGCATAAAATAAAGGTGAGGAAAACTAAAGATCAACATTTTTTGAAAGTGTGGAATGGATCTGTTTACTGTAGTTGTGCTTCAAGTTCCAAGCAATTGATTGACACTCTTTTACACCATTCATTACACTTTGTGGTCGAGATGAAGGTGTGCGATGGGTTGGGGAGATCGTGGATTTTATGGGTAAGAACTAGTGCAGGAGATCTTTTAATTGGGAACTTATATGGCCTTAATACAGATGATGCCACAACTTTATGGAATTTTATTTGGGGAGTTGACTCACAATGGAAGGTGGTGTACATCTCACACTGCTGGGGTGATTTTAATGCAGTCTTAAATGCAGATCTAGACAGAGAAACAGAACCCCCAAAGTTACCAGGCAACTTAGCAGTATGAAACAGGGCTAGATATAATGGACATATGGCAGGTTCACCATCCAGACAGAAGGTGCTTCACCTTTTACATACCACATGGCAAGGTAGTTAGCAAATTGAATATGTGGTTTCTCTCAGCCCATAAAATGGATGATGCTGCTGACATAAACATGGTGGCAAAAGTTATCTTTTGCATCACAAGATGATTTCTGTAAGATTAAATTTAGGACCCGCTCAGGGCTCAGCAATCCTATATAAATCTGACAGATTACTTCTCTGGAAATAAGGGTTTACAAACTATTTGAAGGATTTGATATAAAAATGTAGGAGTAATCTGCAGAGGGTGAACTTCAATTCAAGAGACTTGGCTCTACCTTAAATAATATGTAGAATGGAGCTATTACAGTACAAACGTAAGCTGAGCGTGCAAAAGGCATCTGAGCTACATAGGTTACTTATGAACATTTCCGAGAAAGAAAGACAGCTTCCAACCAGCTGAATAAAAGGGAAACACTCAAACTAATTTGACAATTGAAAAGGGAATACACAAACTTAATTTACAGGTAGATCTCAGAAAAATGGGAACATATAAAACTCTTCTACTGGGCTAGACGTCACACCAGAAAATCTAGTAGCAAAATTGTGTATGGAACATTGAAGATTCATAAGTTCATAGCTTCATAAGTGATTATAAGGCTAATGACACAAGAGCTTTTACAAGCGTAGCCAATAATACCAGGATATGACAATATTATATCTTAATTCCCCAGATATGGGATGGGGTAGTATCAGGGTAGTGGGCTTTGGGTGTTGGAGCGTTGAGTCATTTTACAGACTGCCTGTGTCCATAAGGGACATGGGTAGTATCCCAGGAGTAAATTTATGGTTCCCACCCTTTTATCCTAATTATTTTGAAGACAATAAAGGACAGGCTTTGTTTTACAAAGATAGGAAGTTTATTCCATAGACAAGGTAGCCTTTGCAATACAAATCTGTCTCTCCAGCAAGTTTTGTTAGAATCACACATAAGGTTCAGGTCTATGGCATGTGTAACCCTTGTACAATTTGTCTTGCAAATATGTAACATTTTCATCAGGAGTGGATCAGTGAATGCCTTGTAGGTCAGGCATAAGTCACCTTGCAATAAATGATATGAGACGGAGTAAAGGGAGAGGGACTTTGGTCACTCTGCATAAGACGTGTGTTTGGCTTTGTATTTTTTAGTTAGAAACTTCGGGTGCCACTCCAATTGGTGTAAGTTCCTGGTTAGGTACATGAAGAAGGGCACACTGTACTCAATTATGGGCCTCACGATTGCCAAGTACAACAGCACTATGACTTCCTTTGATGTTGATGCAGTGCCTTTACTTATACGTTGAACCACACCGAAAGATTTCTGTAGCTACCTGGTGGTCAAAGTCTAGGTTACTATTTGTGCTCCTAGGTCCCTCGCCACTGGGTCTACATTTAGAGGTGTGCTATCAAAATTATAATTTGCAGGAATATCTGATTTACCAAAGGGTGTGATTATGCATTATTTAGCATTTAGTCTCAAACTGTGGTTTTGGCACCAGTTGTTTATCATTTTAAGCCTGTTTGTAAGATGTCATTGATGAACTTGCTGAGCCAGAGGCCCCCAACAGTAGCATTCTGTTTATAGAATTATTTACCAAGCAGGATGGGTTCCCAACATTAAGCCCTGTGGGACACTGCTATTAATAATTTCTTATCAGAAGTGGATTCACCTATTGGGACAACGTGTCCTGTCAGTGAGCCCGTTGGCTATCCTTCTGATGATGTAGGGGTTTATGCCTAACTCAGTAAATTTATTTATGATCGTAGAGTGGGGGATTGTGTTGAAAGCCTTGGCCAGGTCCAACTGAGCGGTGTGTACCATTTTATCCTCATCCATGGCCCTGGTCACTTTCTCAAATAAATCCATCAGACTGAGCAGGCAAGACATCCCTTTGACAAAGCCAAATTTGGTCTGGCCCAGTGTTTGGAGAGTTCGTATGTCGTTATTGATCAGATCCATGATAATTGTCTCCACGGTCTTGTAGATAAGACTGGTCAAGCTTATAGGTCTGTAGTTCCCTAGGTCAGTTGATGGGTCCTCCTTGTGCAGAGGGACAACTGTTGCAGTCCTCCATTTCTCTGGGACAAAGCCCATCCAGAGGCTATTGTTAAACAGGGTTATTAGTGACAGAAAGAGGGTTTTGGGGCAGGGATAGATTCTGTTCTAAACTATTTAAGAAGCATTCTGGAATGTTTTTGGGACCCATGAAGGCTGTGCTTTTGGCTTTAGCAAGTGCAGTAAGGACCTGTTCCCTTGCAATGACAAGTAGGGGTTGACTGAGGGTATTTATTTGGGTGTGGTAAGAGGTGATGAGGGAGAGAAGTTTGAAATGAGCCAATAGGTTTGCTATAGTTTCAGGTTGGCTGTAAGTATTGCCATTCATGATTAACTCAACACATTTCTGAGCATTTCCCCAGAGGTTGCAAACATAATGAAAAAACATATGGTTATCTTTCACCTTTGTTAATAGTTTGTTTTGGCAATTTGACCAGCTCTGTGATTTGTTTGTTTAGACTGGTGAGCGTCTTTTTGCACTGTTTTGTCTGTTTCTTCTTGGCTTTAGAGAGGTTTTTTTCCTTTTTGTTGAATAACCTGTTTATGCCAGGAGTCCACCAGTGTGCTTTATTTTTTTCAGTAATCATAGGTTTGACTTGGATAGGCATTGCCTCCTCTATGCAGCTGTGAATGTGGTTGTACAGTGCTTTTGTGTGCAGCTCAGAGTAGGCCTCAGTGTCATCCAAATTTGTGGGGTTTGGAAGGTTAATAAGCTGTCACTGAGTTTGAGGTAATTGGCCTTAGCAAATTTCTTAACAGGTTTGGAGATTAATTTGGGTTCTAGGTTAGTTTTAATACTAAAGGAGATCAGTTTGTGGTCAGATCTTACCAGGGAGAAGTTAAAGCATGGGAGAGAGCAGCATCCCTCCATGTTCATGAGTAATAGGTCTAGGATATTTGTACATCTAGCTGGGGATCTAACTAGTTGCTCCAGGGAGTTTGCATTGATGAAGTCCAAACACCTTTGAGCGAGTGAATTATGGGTCATATAAGTCTCCTAGTTTAAGGACGGGTAGTTGAAGTCACCCATTAATATGGAGTTAGGCTGAATGTTAAGACATTCCAATAGGTTTAAGTAGCATTCTGTTTATAGAATTAGGGGATCTGTAGCAAGGATATGACAGGAGGTCACATCTACAGTTAGTTGGGCATGGAGCAGCTCAAGCGAGTCATGTTGTTGGACCAGTCTATCCTTTATGAACACTAAAACACCTCCTCCTTTTGTTTTATCCTGAGCTGAGGTTACGAAAGACATTATAGCCTTTGATAGCCATAGTGCTTTCCATGGTCTGAACCACGTTTTCATGACTGCATGTACGTAAGCATTCTCCAGGGTGAGGAGCGCCTCCATGGATTGCAGTTTTTTACTTAATCTCCTAGCATTAAGTAGCAGTACCTTTAGGTAGTCATGAGTGACTTTTGTTATGTTAGAGGGTTTAACAACTTGGCATGGCCTATCTGGAAGCCAAGTGGTGACAACTGCAAACCATATCTGACAAAGCATAGTGGTTTGTTAATCATGTCTCCCCAGGCTGACAGATATTGGATCTACTTGTTGCGACATCAGAAAGTAAGCTAATTGTTGAAGTCAATCATTTTTTGATGGTACTATGGCATCATCACTGGTGAAGGTAGGATGCTACTCAAGGCTAGATTCATACCCGCCTGAGACACATATTCAGAGAGCTCTATCTCTTCATACAGTCCAGTGAGGTATGTCTTAGGTCATTTATGCCAACACGGACTATGATTGTGTCATACTGGTACTTGTGGGTTAAAGACCTAAGTGCATGCGTGATCTGGTGGATCCTGGATCCAGACAGATCACTGTGATCTTTTCCTTGTTTAGCCTGGTAAGGGGGACATCAGTATGTCTTACAATGCATTTCCCAATAACTAGAATGTTCAACTGTATGATGTGTTTCCTTATGGGTGGAAATAGGGATACTATGGTTTTCAGGCTTATGTGTTATGTGAGTTGCTATCTTTTTGAGTATGAGAGCTGATTTTAGGAGGTCTTGAAGGTTTGGGTAGATTACAAGTGAGTACCTCTGCATACGTGGGTTTATGTGTTTTCCCTTAGTGTTGGTAGTGAGTGTTTTGGGTATAACATCGATAACCTTTTGCAACAAAGGGCTCTGTTTCCCTGGTTCTATTCCATGTTGTCTTCTTGGTATGTAGATGGTTGTGTGCCATACATAGCCTCCTCCTTATTAATTTTGGCAACAAAGGGCTCTGTTTCTCCTGGTTCTATTCCATGTTGTCTTCTTGGTATGTAGATTGCTGTGTGCTATACATAGCCTCCTCCTTATTAACTTTGGCAACAAAGGGCTCTGTTTCTCCTGGTTCTATTCCATGTTGTCTTCTTGGTATGTAGATGGCTGTGTGCTATACATAGCCTCCTCCTTATTAACTTTGGCAACAAAGGGCTCTGTTTCTCCTGGTTCTATTCCATGTTGTCTTCTTGGTATGTAGATGGCTGTGTGCAATACATAGCCTCCTCCTTATTAACTTTGGCAACAAAGGGCTCTGTTTCTCCTGGTTCTATTCCATGTTGTCTTCTTGGTATGTAGATGGCTGTGTGCTATACATAGCCTCCTCCTTATTAACTTTGGCAACAAAGGGCTCTGTTTCTCCTGGTTCTATTCCATGTTGTCTTCTTGGTATGTAGATGGCTGTGTGCTATACATAGCCTCCTCCTTATTAACTTTAACAACAAAGGGCTTTGTTTCCCCTGGTTATATTCCATGTTGTCTTCTTGGTATGTAGATTGCTGTGTGCTATACATAGCCTCCTCCTTATTAACTGTGGCAACAAAGGGCTCTGTTTCTCCTGGTTCTATTCCATGTTGTCTTCTTGGTATGTAGATGGCTGTGTGCTATACATAGCCTCCTCCTTATTAACTTTGGCAACAAAGGGCTCTGTTTCTCCTGGTTCTATTCCATGTTGCCTTCTTGGTATGTAGATGGCTGTGTGCTATACATAGCCTCCTCCTTATTAACTTTGGCAACAAAGGGCTCTGTTTCTCCTGGTTCTATTCCATGTTGTCTTCTTGGTATGTAGATGGCTGTGTGCTATACATAGCCTCCTCCTTATTAACTTTGGCAACAAAGGGCTCTGTTTCTCCTGGTTCTATTCCATGTTGTCTTCTTGGTATGTAGATGGCTGTGTGCTATACATAGCCTCCTCCTTATTAACTTTGGCAACAAAGGGCTCTGTTTCTCCTGGTTCTATTCCATGTTGTCTTCTTGGTATGTAGATGGCTGTGTGCTATACATAGCCTCCTCCTTATTAACTTTGGCAACAAAGGGCTCTGTTTCTCCTGGTTCTATTCCATGTTGTCTTCTTGGTATGTAGATGGCTGTGTGCTATACATAGCCTCCTCCTTATTAACTTTGGCAACAAAGGGCTCTGTTTCTCCTGGTTCTATTCCATGTTGTCTTCTTGGTATGTAGATGGCTGTGTGCTATACATAGCCTCCTCCTTATTAACTTTGGCAACAAAGGGCTCTGTTTCTCCTGGTTCTATTCCATGTTGTCTTCTTGGTATGTAGATGGCTGTGTGCTATACATAGCCTCCTCCTTATTAACTTTGGCAACAAAGGGCTCTGTTTCTCCTGGTTCTATTCCATGTTGTCTTCTTGGTATGTAGATGGCTGTGTGCTATACATAGCCTCCTCCTTATTAACTTTGGCAACAAAGGGCTCTGTTTCTCCTGGTTCTATTCCATGTTGTCTTCTTGGTATGTAGATGGCTGTGTGCTATACATAGCCTCCTCCTTATTAACTTTGGCAACAAAGGGCTCTGTTTCTCCTGGTTCTATTCCATGTTGTCTTCTTGGTATGTAGATGGCTGTGTGCTATACATAGCCTCCTCCTTATTAACTTTGGCAACAAAGGGCTCTGTTTCTCCTGGTTCTATTCCATGTTGTCTTCTTGGTATGTAGATGGCTGTGTGCTATACATAGCCTCCTCCTTATTAACTTTGGCAACAAAGGGCTCTGTTTCTCCTGGTTCTATTCCATGTTGTCTTCTTGGTATGTAGATGGCTGTGTGCTATACATAGCCTCCTCCTTATTAACTTTGGCAACAAAGGGCTCTGTTTCTCCTGGTTCTATTCCATGTTGTCTTCTTGGTATGTAGATGGCTGTGTGCTATACATAGCCTCCTCCTTATTAACTTTGGCAACAAAGGGCTCTGTTTCTCCTGGTTCTATTCCATGTTGTCTTCTTGGTATGTAGATGGCTGTGTGCTATACATAGCCTCCTCCTTATTAACTTTGGCAACAAAGGGCTCTGTTTCTCCTGGTTCTATTCCATGTTGTCTTCTTGGTATGTAGATGGCTGTGTGCTATACATAGCCTCCTCCTTATTAACTTTGGCAACAAAGGGCTCTGTTTCTCCTGGTTCTATTCCATGTTGTCTTCTTGGTATGTAGATGGCTGTGTGCTATACATAGCCTCCTCCTTATTAACTTTGGCAACAAAGGGCTCTGTTTCTCCTGGTTCTATTCCATGTTGTCTTCTTGGTATGTAGATGGCTGTGTGCTATACATAGCCTCCTCCTTATTAACTTTGGCAACAAAGGGCTCTGTTTCTCCTGGTTCTATTCCATGTTGTCTTCTTGGTATGTAGATGGCTGTGTGCTATACATAGCCTCCTCCTTATTAACTTTGGCAACAAAGGGCTCTGTTTCTCCTGGTTCTATTCCATGTTGTCTTCTTGGTATGTAGATGGCTGTGTGCTATACATAGCCTCCTCCTTATTAACTTTGGCAACAAAGGGCTCTGTTTCTCCTGGTTCTATTCCATGTTGTCTTCTTGGTATGTAGATGGCTGTGTGCTATACATAGCCTCCTCCTTATTAACTTTGGCAACAAAGGGCTCTGTTTCTCCTGGTTCTATTCCATGTTGTCTTCTTGGTATGTAGATGGCTGTGTGCTATACATAGCCTCCTCCTTATTAACTTTGGCAACAAAGGGCTCTGTTTCTCCTGGTTCTATTCCATGTTGTCTTCTTGGTATGTAGATGGCTGTGTGCTATACATAGCCTCCTCCTTATTAACTTTGGCAACAAAGGGCTCTGTTTCTCCTGGTTCTATTCCATGTTGCCTTCTTGGTATGTAGATGGCTGTGTGCTATACATAGCCTCCTCCTTATTAACTTTGGCAACAAAGGGCTCTGTTTCTCCTGGTTCTATTCCATGTTGTCTTCTTGGTATGTAGATGGCTGTGTGCTATACATAGCCTCCTCCTTATTAACTTTGGCAACAAAGGGCTCTGTTTCTCCTGGTTCTATTCCATGTTGTCTTCTTGGTATGTAGATGGCTGTGTGCTATACATAGCCTCCTCCTTATTAACTTTGGCAACAAAGGGCTCTGTTTCTCCTGGTTCTATTCCATGTTGTCTTCTTGGTATGTAGATGGCTGTGTGCTATACATAGCCTCCTCCTTATTAACTTTGGCAACAAAGGGCTCTGTTTCTCCTGGTTCTATTCCATGTTGTCTTCTTGGTATGTAGATGGCTGTGTGCTATACATAGCCTCCTCCTTATTAACTTTGGCAACAAAGGGCTCTGTTTCTCCTGGTTCTATTCCATGTTGTCTTCTTGGTATGTAGATGGCTGTGTGCTATACATAGCCTCCTCCTTATTAACTTTGGCAACAAAGGGCTCTGTTTCTCCTGGTTCTATTCCCTGTTGTCTTCTTGGTATGTAGATGGCTGTGTGCTATACATAGCCTCCTCCTTATTAACTTTGGTAACAAAGGGCTCTGTTTCCCCTGGTTCTATTCCATGTTGCCTTCTTGGTATGTAGATGGCTGTGTGCTATACATAGCCTCCTCCTTATTAACTTTGGCAACAAAGGGCTCTGTTTCCCCTGGTTCTATTCCATGTTGTCTTCTTGGTATGTAGATGGCTGTGTGCTATACATAGCCTCCTCCTTATTAACTTTGGCAACAAAGGGCTCTGTTTCTCCTGGTTCTATTCCATGTTGTCTTCTTGGTATGTAGATGGCTGTGTGCTATACATAGCCTCCTCCTTATTAACTTTGGCAACAAAGGGCTCTGTTTCTCCTGGTTCTATTCCATGTTGTCTTCTTGGTATGTAGATGGCTGTGTGCTATACATAGCCTCCTCCTTATTAACTTTGGCAACAAAGGGCTCTGTTTCTCCTGGTTCTATTCCATGTTGTCTTCTTGGTATGTAGATGGCTGTGTGCTATACATAGCCTCCTCCTTATTAACTTTGGCAACAAAGGGCTCTGTTTCTCCTGGTTCTATTCCATGTTGTCTTCTTGGTATGTAGATGGCTGTGTGCTATACATAGCCTCCTCCTTATTAACTTTGGCAACAAAGGGCTCTGTTTCTCCTGGTTCTATTCCATGTTGTCTTCTTGGTATGTAGATGGCTGTGTGCTATACATAGCCTCCTCCTTATTAACTTTGGCAACAAAGGGCTCTGTTTCTCCTGGTTCTATTCCATGTTGTCTTCTTGGTATGTAGATGGCTGTGTGCTATACATAGCCTCCTCCTTATTAACTTTGGCAACAAAGGGCTCTGTTTCTCCTGGTTCTATTCCATGTTGTCTTCTTGGTATGTAGATGGCTGTGTGCTATACATAGCCTCCTCCTTATTAACTTTGGCAACAAAGGGCTCTGTTTCTCCTGGTTCTATTCCATGTTGTCTTCTTGGTATGTAGATGGCTGTGTGCTATACATAGCCTCCTCCTTATTAACTTTGGCAACAAAGGGCTCTGTTTCTCCTGGTTCTATTCCATGTTGTCTTCTTGGTATGTAGATGGCTGTGTGCTATACATAGCCTCCTCCTTATTAACTTTGGCAACAAAGGGCTCTGTTTCTCCTGGTTCTATTCCATGTTGTCTTCTTGGTATGTAGATGGCTGTGTGCTATACATAGCCTCCTCCTTATTAACTTTGGCAACAAAGGGCTCTGTTTCTCCTGGTTCTATTCCATGTTGTCTTCTTGGTATGTAGATGGCTGTGTGCTATACATAGCCTCCTCCTTATTAACTTTGGCAACAAAGGGCTCTGTTTCTCCTGGTTCTATTCCATGTTGTCTTCTTGGTATGTAGATGGCTGTGTGCTATACATAGCCTCCTCCTTATTAACTTTGGCAACAAAGGGCTCTGTTTCTCCTGGTTCTATTCCATGTTGTCTTCTTGGTATGTAGATGGCTGTGTGCTATACATAGCCTCCTCCTTATTAACTTTGGCAACAAAGGGCTCTGTTTCTCCTGGTTCTATTCCATGTTGTCTTCTTGGTATGTAGATGGCTGTGTGCTATACATAGCCTCCTCCTTATTAACTTTGGCAACAAAGGGCTCTGTTTCTCCTGGTTCTATTCCATGTTGTCTTCTTGGTATGTAGATGGCTGTGTGCTATACATAGCCTCCTCCTTATTAACTTTGGCAACAAAGGGCTCTGTTTCTCCTGGTTCTATTCCATGTTGTCTTCTTGGTATGTAGATGGCTGTGTGCTATACATAGCCTCCTCCTTATTAACTTTGGCAACAAAGGGCTCTGTTTCTCCTGGTTCTATTCCATGTTGTCTTCTTGGTATGTAGATGGCTGTGTGCTATACATAGCCTCCTCCTTATTAACTTTGGCAACAAAGGGCTCTGTTTCTCCTGGTTCTATTCCATGTTGTCTTCTTGGTATGTAGATGGCTGTGTGCTATACATAGCCTCCTCCTTATTAACTTTGGCAACAAAGGGCTCTGTTTCTCCTGGTTCTATTCCATGTTGTCTTCTTGGTATGTAGATGGCTGTGTGCTATACATAGCCTCCTCCTTATTAACTTTGGCAACAAAGGGCTCTGTTTCTCCTGGTTCTATTCCATGTTGTCTTCTTGGTATGTAGATGGCTGTGTGCTATACATAGCCTCCTCCTTATTAACTTTGGCAACAAAGGGCTCTGTTTCTCCTGGTTCTATTCCATGTTGTCTTCTTGGTATGTAGATGGCTGTGTGCTATACATAGCCTCCTCCTTATTAACTTTGGCAACAAAGGGCTCTGTTTCTCCTGGTTCTATTCCATGTTGTCTTCTTGGTATGTAGATGGCTGTGTGCTATACATAGCCTCCTCCTTATTAACTTTGGCAACAAAGGGCTCTGTTTCTCCTGGTTCTATTCCATGTTGTCTTCTTGGTATGTAGATGGCTGTGTGCTATACATAGCCTCCTCCTTATTAACTTTGGCAACAAAGGGCTCTGTTTCTCCTGGTTCTATTCCATGTTGTCTTCTTGGTATGTAGATGGCTGTGTGCTATACATAGCCTCCTCCTTATTAACTTTGGCAACAAAGGGCTCTGTTTCTCCTGGTTCTATTCCATGTTGTCTTCTTGGTATGTAGATGGCTGTGTGCTATACATAGCCTCCTCCTTATTAACTTTGGCAACAAAGGGCTCTGTTTCTCCTGGTTCTATTCCATGTTGTCTTCTTGGTATGTAGATGGCTGTGTGCTATACATAGCCTCCTCCTTATTAACTTTGGCAACAAAGGGCTCTGTTTCTCCTGGTTCTATTCCATGTTGTCTTCTTGGTATGTAGATGGCTGTGTGCTATACATAGCCTCCTCCTTATTAACTTTGGCAACAAAGGGCTCTGTTTCTCCTGGTTCTATTCCATGTTGTCTTCTTGGTATGTAGATGGCTGTGTGCTATACATAGCCTCCTCCTTATTAACTTTGGCAACAAAGGGCTCTGTTTCTCCTGGTTCTATTCCATGTTGTCTTCTTGGTATGTAGATGGCTGTGTGCTATACATAGCCTCCTCCTTATTAACTTTGGCAACAAAGGGCTCTGTTTCTCCTGGTTCTATTCCATGTTGTCTTCTTGGTATGTAGATGGCTGTGTGCTATACATAGCCTCCTCCTTATTAACTTTGGCAACAAAGGGCTCTGTTTCTCCTGGTTCTATTCCATGTTGTCTTCTTGGTATGTAGATGGCTGTGTGCTATACATAGCCTCCTCCTTATTAACTTTGGCAACAAAGGGCTCTGTTTCTCCTGGTTCTATTCCATGTTGTCTTCTTGGTATGTAGATGGCTGTGTGCTATACATAGCCTCCTCCTTATTAACTTTGGCAACAAAGGGCTCTGTTTCTCCTGGTTCTATTCCATGTTGTCTTCTTGGTATGTAGATGGCTGTGTGCTATACATAGCCTCCTCCTTATTAACTTTGGCAACAAAGGGCTCTGTTTCTCCTGGTTCTATTCCATGTTGTCTTCTTGGTATGTAGATGGCTGTGTGCTATACATAGCCTCCTCCTTATTAACTTTGGCAACAAAGGGCTCTGTTTCTCCTGGTTCTATTCCATGTTGTCTTCTTGGTATGTAGATGGCTGTGTGCTATACATAGCCTCCTCCTTATTAACTTTGGCAACAAAGGGCTCTGTTTCTCCTGGTTCTATTCCATGTTGTCTTCTTGGTATGTAGATGGCTGTGTGCTATACATAGCCTCCTCCTTATTAACTTTGGCAACAAAGGGCTCTGTTTCTCCTGGTTCTATTCCATGTTGTCTTCTTGGTATGTAGATGGCTGTGTGCTATACATAGCCTCCTCCTTATTAACTTTGGCAACAAAGGGCTCTGTTTCTCCTGGTTCTATTCCATGTTGTCTTCTTGGTATGTAGATGGCTGTGTGCTATACATAGCCTCCTCCTTATTAACTTTGGCAACAAAGGGCTCTGTTTCTCCTGGTTCTATTCCATGTTGCCTTCTTGGTATGTAGATGGCTGTGTGCTATACATAGCCTCCTCCTTATTAACTTTGGCAACAAAGGGCTCTGTTTCTCCTGGTTCTATTCCATGTTGTCTTCTTGGTATGTAGATGGCTGTGTGCTATACATAGCCTCCTCCTTATTAACTTTGGCAACAAAGGGCTCTGTTTCTCCTGGTTCTATTCCATGTTGTCTTCTTGGTATGTAGATGGCTGTGTGCTATACATAGCCTCCTCCTTATTAACTTTGGCAACAAAGGGCTCTGTTTCTCCTGGTTCTATTCCATGTTGTCTTCTTGGTATGTAGATGGCTGTGTGCTATACATAGCCTCCTCCTTATTAACTTTGGCAACAAAGGGCTCTGTTTCTCCTGGTTCTATTCCATGTTGTCTTCTTGGTATGTAGATGGCTGTGTGCTATACATAGCCTCCTCCTTATTAACTTTGGCAACAAAGGGCTCTGTTTCTCCTGGTTCTATTCCATGTTGTCTTCTTGGTATGTAGATGGCTGTGTGCTATACATAGCCTCCTCCTTATTAACTTTGGCAACAAAGGGCTCTGTTTCTCCTGGTTCTATTCCATGTTGTCTTCTTGGTATGTAGATGGCTGTGTGCTATACATAGCCTCCTCCTTATTAACTTTGGCAACAAAGGGCTCTGTTTCTCCTGGTTCTATTCCATGTTGTCTTCTTGGTATGTAGATGGCTGTGTGCTATACATAGCCTCCTCCTTATTAACTTTGGCAACAAAGGGCTCTGTTTCTCCTGGTTCTATTCCATGTTGTCTTCTTGGTATGTAGATGGCTGTGTGCTATACATAGCCTCCTCCTTATTAACTTTGGCAACAAAGGGCTCTGTTTCTCCTGGTTCTATTCCATGTTGTCTTCTTGGTATGTAGATGGCTGTGTGCTATACATAGCCTCCTCCTTATTAACTTTGGCAACAAAGGGCTCTGTTTCTCCTGGTTCTATTCCATGTTGTCTTCTTGGTATGTAGATGGCTGTGTGCTATACATAGCCTCCTCCTTATTAACTTTGGCAACAAAGGGCTCTGTTTCTCCTGGTTCTATTCCATGTTGTCTTCCTGGTATGTAGATGGCTGTGTGCTATACATAGCCTCCTCCTTATTAACTTTGGCAACAAAGGGCTCTGTTTCTCCTGGTTCTATTCCATGTTGTCTTCTTGGTATGTAGATGGCTGTGTGCTATACATAGCCTCCTCCTTATTAACTTTGGCAACAAAGGGCTCTGTTTCTCCTGGTTCTATTCCATGTTGTCTTCTTGGTATGTAGATGGCTGTGTGCTATACATAGCCTCCTCCTTATTAACTTTGGCAACAAAGGGCTCTGTTTCTCCTGGTTCTATTCCATGTTGTCTTCTTGGTATGTAGATGGCTGTGTGCTATACATAGCCTCCTCCTTATTAACTTTGGCAACAAAGGGCTCTGTTTCTCCTGGTTCTATTCCATGTTGTCTTCTTGGTATGTAGATGGCTGTGTGCTATACATAGCCTCCTCCTTATTAACTTTGGCAACAAAGGGCTCTGTTTCTCCTGGTTCTATTCCATGTTGTCTTCTTGGTATGTAGATGGCTGTGTGCTATACATAGCCTCCTCCTTATTAACTTTGGCAACAAAGGGCTCTGTTTCTCCTGGTTCTATTCCATGTTGTCTTCTTGGTATGTAGATGGCTGTGTGCTATACATAGCCTCCTCCTTATTAACTTTGGCAACAAAGGGCTCTGTTTCTCCTGGTTCTATTCCATGTTGTCTTCTTGGTATGTAGATGGCTGTGTGCTATACATAGCCTCCTCCTTATTAACTTTGGCAACAAAGGGCTCTGTTTCTCCTGGTTCTATTCCATGTTGTCTTCTTGGTATGTAGATGGCTGTGTGCTATACATAGCCTCCTCCTTATTAACTTTGGCAACAAAGGGCTCTGTTTCTCCTGGTTCTATTCCATGTTGTCTTCTTGGTATGTAGATGGCTGTGTGCTATACATAGCCTCCTCCTTATTAACTTTGGCAACAAAGGGCTCTGTTTCTCCTGGTTCTATTCCATGTTGTCTTCTTGGTATGTAGATGGCTGTGTGCTATACATAGCCTCCTCCTTATTAACTTTGGCAACAAAGGGCTCTGTTTCTCCTGGTTCTATTCCATGTTGTCTTCTTGGTATGTAGATGGCTGTGTGCTATACATAGCCTCCTCCTTATTAACTTTGGCAACAAAGGGCTCTGTTTCTCCTGGTTCTATTCCATGTTGTCTTCTTGGTATGTAGATGGCTGTGTGCTATACATAGCCTCCTCCTTATTAACTTTGGCAACAAAGGGCTCTGTTTCTCCTGGTTCTATTCCATGTTGTCTTCTTGGTATGTAGATGGCTGTGTGCTATACATAGCCTCCTCCTTATTAACTTTGGCAACAAAGGGCTCTGTTTCTCCTGGTTCTATTCCATGTTGTCTTCTTGGTATGTAGATGGCTGTGTGCTATACATAGCCTCCTCCTTATTAACTTTGGCAACAAAGGGCTCTGTTTCTCCTGGTTCTATTCCATGTTGTCTTCTTGGTATGTAGATGGCTGTGTGCTATACATAGCCTCCTCCTTATTAACTTTGGCAACAAAGGGCTCTGTTTCTCCTGGTTCTATTCCATGTTGTCTTCTTGGTATGTAGATGGCTGTGTGCTATACATAGCCTCCTCCTTATTAACTTTGGCAACAAAGGGCTCTGTTTCTCCTGGTTCTATTCCATGTTGTCTTCTTGGTATGTAGATGGCTGTGTGCTATACATAGCCTCCTCCTTATTAACTTTGGCAACAAAGGGCTCTGTTTCTCCTGGTTCTATTCCATGTTGTCTTCTTGGTATGTAGATGGCTGTGTGCTATACATAGCCTCCTCCTTATTAACTTTGGCAACAAAGGGCTCTGTTTCTCCTGGTTCTATTCCATGTTGTCTTCTTGGTATGTAGATGGCTGTGTGCTATACATAGCCTCCTCCTTATTAACTTTGGCAACAAAGGGCTCTGTTTCTCCTGGTTCTATTCCATGTTGTCTTCTTGGTATGTAGATGGCTGTGTGCTATACATAGCCTCCTCCTTATTAACTTTGGCAACAAAGGGCTCTGTTTCTCCTGGTTCTATTCCATGTTGTCTTCTTGGTATGTAGATGGCTGTGTGCTATACATAGCCTCCTCCTTATTAACTTTGGCAACAAAGGGCTCTGTTTCTCCTGGTTCTATTCCATGTTGTCTTCTTGGTATGTAGATGGCTGTGTGCTATACATAGCCTCCTCCTTATTAACTTTGGCAACAAAGGGCTCTGTTTCTCCTGGTTCTATTCCATGTTGTCTTCTTGGTATGTAGATGGTTGTGTGCTATACATAGCCTCCTCCTTATTAACTTTGGCAACAAAGGGCTCTGTTTCTCCTGGTTCTATTCCATGTTGTCTTCTTGGTATGTAGATGGCTGTGTGCTATACATAGCCTCCTCCTTATTAACTTTGGCAACAAAGGGCTCTGTTTCTCCTGGTTCTATTCCATGTTGTCTTCTTGGTATGTAGATGGCTGTGTGCTATACATAGCCTCCTCCTTATTAACTTTGGCAACAAAGGGCTCTGTTTCTCCTGGTTCTATTCCATGTTGTCTTCTTGGTATGTAGATGGCTGTGTGCTATACATAGCCTCCTCCTTATTAACTTTGGCAACAAAGGGCTCTGTTTCTCCTGGTTCTATTCCATGTTGTCTTCTTGGTATGTAGATGGCTGTGTGCTATACATAGCCTCCTCCTTATTAACTTTGGCAACAAAGGGCTCTGTTTCTCCTGGTTCTATTCCATGTTGTCTTCTTGGTATGTAGATGGCTGTGTGCTATACATAGCCTCCTCCTTATTAACTTTGGCAACAAAGGGCTCTGTTTCTCCTGGTTCTATTCCATGTTGTCTTCTTGGTATGTAGATGGCTGTGTGCTATACATAGCCTCCTCCTTATTAACTTTGGCAACAAAGGGCTCTGTTTCTCCTGGTTCTATTCCATGTTGTCTTCTTGGTATGTAGATGGCTGTGTGCTATACATAGCCTCCTCCTTATTAACTTTGGCAACAAAGGGCTCTGTTTCTCCTGGTTCTATTCCATGTTGTCTTCTTGGTATGTAGATGGCTGTGTGCTATACATAGCCTCCTCCTTATTAACTTTGGCAACAAAGGGCTCTGTTTCTCCTGGTTCTATTCCATGTTGTCTTCTTGGTATGTAGATGGCTGTGTGCTATACATAGCCTCCTCCTTATTAACTTTGGCAACAAAGGGCTCTGTTTCTCCTGGTTCTATTCCATGTTGTCTTCTTGGTATGTAGATGGCTGTGTGCTATACATAGCCTCCTCCTTATTAACTTTGGCAACAAAGGGCTCTGTTTCTCCTGGTTCTATTCCATGTTGTCTTCTTGGTATGTAGATGGCTGTGTGCTATACATAGCCTCCTCCTTATTAACTTTGGCAACAAAGGGCTCTGTTTCTCCTGGTTCTATTCCATGTTGTCTTCTTGGTATGTAGATGGCTGTGTGCTATACATAGCCTCCTCCTTATTAACTTTGGCAACAAAGGGCTCTGTTTCTCCTGGTTCTATTCCATGTTGTCTTCTTGGTATGTAGATGGCTGTGTGCTATACATAGCCTCCTCCTTATTAACTTTGGCAACAAAGGGCTCTGTTTCTCCTGGTTCTATTCCATGTTGTCTTCTTGGTATGTAGATGGCTGTGTGCTATACATAGCCTCCTCCTTATTAACTTTGGCAACAAAGGGCTCTGTTTCTCCTGGTTCTATTCCATGTTGTCTTCTTGGTATGTAGATGGCTGTGTGCTATACATAGCCTCCTCCTTATTAACTTTGGCAACAAAGGGCTCTGTTTCTCCTGGTTCTATTCCATGTTGTCTTCTTGGTATGTAGATGGCTGTGTGCTATACATAGCCTCCTCCTTATTAACTTTGGCAACAAAGGGCTCTGTTTCTCCTGGTTCTATTCCATGTTGTCTTCTTGGTATGTAGATGGCTGTGTGCTATACATAGCCTCCTCCTTATTAACTTTGGCAACAAAGGGCTCTGTTTCTCCTGGTTCTATTCCATGTTGTCTTCTTGGTATGTAGATGGCTGTGTGCTATACATAGCCTCCTCCTTATTAACTTTGGCAACAAAGGGCTCTGTTTCTCCTGGTTCTATTCCATGTTGTCTTCTTGGTATGTAGATGGCTGTGTGCTATACATAGCCTCCTCCTTATTAACTTTGGCAACAAAGGGCTCTGTTTCTCCTGGTTCTATTCCATGTTGTCTTCTTGGTATGTAGATGGCTGTGTGCTATACATAGCCTCCTCCTTATTAACTTTGGCAACAAAGGGCTCTGTTTCTCCTGGTTCTATTCCATGTTGTCTTCTTGGTATGTAGATGGCTGTGTGCTATACATAGCCTCCTCCTTATTAACTTTGGCAACAAAGGGCTCTGTTTCTCCTGGTTCTATTCCATGTTGTCTTCTTGGTATGTAGATGGCTGTGTGCTATACATAGCCTCCTCCTTATTAACTTTGGCAACAAAGGGCTCTGTTTCTCCTGGTTCTATTCCATGTTGTCTTCTTGGTATGTAGATGGCTGTGTGCTATACATAGCCTCCTCCTTATTAACTTTGGCAACAAAGGGCTCTGTTTCTCCTGGTTCTATTCCATGTTGTCTTCTTGGTATGTAGATGGCTGTGTGCTATACATAGCCTCCTCCTTATTAACTTTGGCAACAAAGGGCTCTGTTTCTCCTGGTTCTATTCCATGTTGTCTTCTTGGTATGTAGATGGCTGTGTGCTATACATAGCCTCCTCCTTATTAACTTTGGCAACAAAGGGCTCTGTTTCTCCTGGTTCTATTCCATGTTGTCTTCTTGGTATGTAGATGGCTGTGTGCTATACATAGCCTCCTCCTTATTAACTTTGGCAACAAAGGGCTCTGTTTCTCCTGGTTCTATTCCATGTTGTCTTCTTGGTATGTAGATGGCTGTGTGCTATACATAGCCTCCTCCTTATTAACTTTGGCAACAAAGGGCTCTGTTTCTCCTGGTTCTATTCCATGTTGTCTTCTTGGTATGTAGATGGCTGTGTGCTATACATAGCCTCCTCCTTATTAACTTTGGCAACAAAGGGCTCTGTTTCTCCTGGTTCTATTCCATGTTGTCTTCTTGGTATGTAGATGGCTGTGTGCTATACATAGCCTCCTCCTTATTAACTTTGGCAACAAAGGGCTCTGTTTCTCCTGGTTCTATTCCATGTTGTCTTCTTGGTATGTAGATGGCTGTGTGCTATACATAGCCTCCTCCTTATTAACTTTGGCAACAAAGGGCTCTGTTTCTCCTGGTTCTATTCCATGTTGTCTTCTTGGTATGTAGATGGCTGTGTGCTATACATAGCCTCCTCCTTATTAACTTTGGCAACAAAGGGCTCTGTTTCTCCTGGTTCTATTCCATGTTGTCTTCTTGGTATGTAGATGGCTGTGTGCTATACATAGCCTCCTCCTTATTAACTTTGGCAACAAAGGGCTCTGTTTCTCCTGGTTCTATTCCATGTTGTCTTCTTGGTATGTAGATGGCTGTGTGCTATACATAGCCTCCTCCTTATTAACTTTGGCAACAAAGGGCTCTGTTTCTCCTGGTTCTATTCCATGTTGTCTTCTTGGTATGTAGATGGCTGTGTGCTATACATAGCCTCCTCCTTATTAACTTTGGCAACAAAGGGCTCTGTTTCTCCTGTTTCTATTCCATGTTGTCTTCTTGGTATGTAGATGGCTGTGTGCTATACATAGCCTCCTCCTTATTAACTTTGGCAACAAAGGGCTCTGTTTCTCCTGGTTCTATTCCATGTTGTCCTCTTGGTATGTAGATGGCTGTGTGCTATACATAGCCTCCTCCTTATTAACTTTGGCAACAAAGGGCTCTGTTTCTCCTGGTTCTATTCCATGTTGTCCTCTTGGTATGTAGATGGCTGTGTGCTATACATAGCCTCCTCCTTATTAACTTTGGCAACAAAGGGCTCTGTTTCTCCTGGTTCTATTCCATGTTGTCTTCTTGGTATGTAGATGGCTGTGTGCTATACATAGCCTCCTCCTTATTAACTTTGGCAACAAAGGGCTCTGTTTCTCCTGGTTCTATTCCATGTTGTCTTCTTGGTATGTAGATGGCTGTGTGCTATACATAGCCTCCTCCTTATTAACTTTGGCAACAAAGGGCTCTGTTTCTCCTGGTTCTATTCCATGTTGTCTTCTTGGTATGTAGATGGCTGTGTGCTATACATAGCCTCCTCCTTATTAACTTTGGCAACAAAGGGCTCTGTTTCTCCTGGTTCTATTCCATGTTGTCTTCTTGGTATGTAGATGGCTGTGTGCTATACATAGCCTCCTCCTTATTAACTTTGGCAACAAAGGGCTCTGTTTCTCCTGGTTCTATTCCATGTTGTCTTCTTGGTATGTAGATGGCTGTGTGCTATACATAGCCTCCTCCTTATTAACTTTGGCAACAAAGGGCTCTGTTTCTCCTGGTTCTATTCCATGTTGTCTTCTTGGTATGTAGATGGCTGTGTGCTATACATAGCCTCCTCCTTATTAACTTTGGCAACAAAGGGCTCTGTTTCTCCTGGTTCTATTCCATGTTGTCTTCTTGGTATGTAGATGGCTGTGTGCTATACATAGCCTCCTCCTTATTAACTTTGGCAACAAAGGGCTCTGTTTCTCCTGGTTCTATTCCATGTTGTCTTCTTGGTATGTAGATGGTTGTGTGCTATACATAGCCTCCTCCTTATTAACTTTGGCAACAAAGGGCTCTGTTTCTCCTGGATCTATTCCATGTTGTCTTCTTGGTATGTAGATGGCTGTGTGCTATACATAGCCTCCTTCTTATTAACTTTGGCAACAAAGGGCTCTGTTTCTCCTGGTTCTATTCCATGTTGTCTTCTTGGTATGTAGATGGCTGTGTGCTATACATAGCCTCCTCCTTATTAACTTTGGCAACAAAGGGCTCTGTTTCTCCTGGTTCTATTCCATGTTGTCTTCTTGGTATGTAGATGGCTGTGTGCTATACATAGCCTCCTCCTTATTAACTTTGGCAACAAAGGGCTCTGTTTCTCCTGGTTCTATTCCATGTTGTCTTCTTGGTATGTAGATGGCTGTGTGCTATACATAGCCTCCTCCTTATTAACTTTGGCAACAAAGGGCTCTGTTTCTCCTGGTTCTATTCCATGTTGTCTTCTTGGTATGTAGATGGCTGTGTGCTATACATAGCCTCCTCCTTATTAACTTTGGCAACAAAGGGCTCTGTTTCTCCTGGTTCTATTCCATGTTGTCTTCTTGGTATGTAGATGGCTGTGTGCTATACATAGCCTCCTCCTTATTAACTTTTGCAACAAAGGGCTCTGTTTCTCCTGGTTCTATTCCATGTTGTCTTCTTGGTATGTAGATGGCTGTGTGCTATACATAGCCTCCTCCTTATTAACTTTGGCAACAAAGGGCTCTGTTTCTCCTGGTTCTATTCCATGTTGTCTTCTTGGTATGTAGATGGCTGTGTGCTATACATAGCCTCCTCCTTATTAACTTTGGCAACAAAGGGCTCTGTTTCTCCTGGTTCTATTCCATGTTGTCTTCTTGGTATGTAGATGGCTGTGTGCTATACATAGCCTCCTCCTTATTAACTTTGGCAACAAAGGGCTCTGTTTCTCCTGGTTCTATTCCATGTTGTCTTCTTGGTATGTAGATGGCTGTGTGCTATACATAGCCTCCTCCTTATTAACTTTGGCAACAAAGGGCTCTGTTTCTCCTGGTTCTATTCCATGTTGTCTTCTTGGTATGTAGATGGCTGTGTGCTATACATAGCCTCCTCCTTATTAACTTTGGCAACAAAGGGCTCTGTTTCTCCTGGTTCTATTCCATGTTGTCTTCTTGGTATGTAGATGGCTGTGTGCTATACATAGCCTCCTCCTTATTAACTTTGGCAACAAAGGGCTCTGTTTCTCCTGGTTCTATTCCATGTTGTCTTCTTGGTATGTAGATGGCTGTGTGCTATACATAGCCTCCTCCTTATTAACTTTGGCAACAAAGGGCTCTGTTTCTCCTGGTTCTATTCCATGTTGTCTTCTTGGTATGTAGATGGCTGTGTGCTATACATAGCCTCCTCATTAACTTTGGCAACAAAGGGCTCTGTTTCTCCTGGTTCTATTCCATGTTGTCTTCTTGGTATGTAGATGGCTGTGTGCTATACATAGCCTCCTCCTTATTAACTTTGGCAACAAAGGGCTCTGTTTCTCCTGGTTCTATTCCATGTTGTCTTCTTGGTATGTAGATGGCTGTGTGCTATACATAGCCTCCTCCTTATTAACTTTGGCAACAAAGGGCTCTGTTTCTCCTGGTTCTATTCCATGTTGTCTTCTTGGTATGTAGATGGCTGTGTGCTATACATAGCCTCCTCCTTATTAACTTTGGCAACAAAGGGCTCTGTTTCTCCTGGTTCTATTCCATGTTGTCTTCTTGGTATGTAGATGGCTGTGTGCTATACATAGCCTCCTCCTTATTAACTTTGGCAACAAAGGGCTCTGTTTCTCCTGGTTCTATTCCATGTTGTCTTCTTGGTATGTAGATGGCTGTGTGCTATACATAGCCTCCTCCTTATTAACTTTGGCAACAAAGGGCTCTGTTTCTCCTGGTTCTATTCCATGTTGTCTTCTTGGTATGTAGATGGCTGTGTGCTATACATAGCCTCCTCCTTATTAACTTTGGCAACAAAGGGCTCTGTTTCTCCTGGTTCTATTCCATGTTGTCTTCTTGGTATGTAGATGGCTGTGTGCTATACATAGCCTCCTCCTTATTAACTTTGGCAACAAAGGGCTCTGTTTCTCCTGGTTCTATTCCATGTTGTCTTCTTGGTATGTAGATGGCTGTGTGCTATACATAGCCTCCTCCTTATTAACTTTGGCAACAAAGGGCTCTGTTTCTCCTGGTTCTATTCCATGTTGTCTTCTTGGTATGTAGATGGCTGTGTGCTATACATAGCCTCCTCCTTATTAACTTTGGCAACAAAGGGCTCTGTTTCTCCTGGTTCTATTCCATGTTGTCTTCTTGGTATGTAGATGGCTGTGTGCTATACATAGCCTCCTCCTTATTAACTTTGGCAACAAAGGGCTCTGTTTCTCCTGGTTCTATTCCATGTTGTCTTCTTGGTATGTAGATGGCTGTGTGCTATACATAGCCTCCTCCTTATTAACTTTGGCAACAAAGGGCTCTGTTTCTCCTGGTTCTATTCCATGTTGTCTTCTTGGTATGTAGATGGCTGTGTGCTATACATAGCCTCCTCCTTATTAACTTTGGCAACAAAGGGCTCTGTTTCTCCTGGTTCTATTCCATGTTGTCTTCTTGGTATGTAGATGGCTGTGTGCTATACATAGCCTCCTCCTTATTAACTTTGGCAACAAAGGGCTCTGTTTCTCCTGGTTCTATTCCATGTTGTCTTCTTGGTATGTAGATGGCTGTGTGCTATACATAGCCTCCTCCTTATTAACTTTGGCAACAAAGGGCTCTGTTTCTCCTGGTTCTATTCCATGTTGTCTTCTTGGTATGTAGATGGCTGTGTGCTATACATAGCCTCCTCCTTATTAACTTTGGCAACAAAGGGCTCTGTTTCTCCTGGTTCTATTCCATGTTGTCTTCTTGGTATGTAGATGGCTGTGTGCTATACATAGCCTCCTCCTTATTAACTTTGGCAACAAAGGGCTCTGTTTCTCCTGGTTCTATTCCATGTTGTCTTCTTGGTATGTAGATGGCTGTGTGCTATACATAGCCTCCTCCTTATTAACTTTGGCAACAAAGGGCTCTGTTTCTCCTGGTTCTATTCCATGTTGTCTTCTTGGTATGTAGATGGCTGTGTGCTATACATAGCCTCCTCCTTATTAACTTTGGCAACAAAGGGCTCTGTTTCTCCTGGTTCTATTCCATGTTGTCTTCTTGGTATGTAGATGGCTGTGTGCTATACATAGCCTCCTCCTTATTAACTTTGGCAACAAAGGGCTCTGTTTCTCCTGGTTCTATTCCATGTTGTCTTCTTGGTATGTAGATGGCTGTGTGCTATACATAGCCTCCTCCTTATTAACTTTGGCAACAAAGGGCTCTGTTTCTCCTGGTTCTATTCCATGTTGTCTTCTTGGTATGTAGATGGCTGTGTGCTATACATAGCCTCCTCCTTATTAACTTTGGCAACAAAGGGCTCTGTTTCTCCTGGTTCTATTCCATGTTGTCTTCTTGGTATGTAGATGGCTGTGTGCTATACATAGCCTCCTCCTTATTAACTTTGGCAACAAAGGGCTCTGTTTCTCCTGGTTCTATTCCATGTTGTCTTCTTGGTATGTAGATGGCTGTGTGCTATACATAGCCTCCTCCTTATTAACTTTGGCAACAAAGGGCTCTGTTTCTCCTGGTTCTATTCCATGTTGTCTTCTTGGTATGTAGATGGCTGTGTGCTATACATAGCCTCCTCCTTATTAACTTTGGCAACAAAGGGCTCTGTTTCTCCTGGTTCTATTCCATGTTGTCTTCTTGGTATGTAGATGGCTGTGTGCTATACATAGCCTCCTCCTTATTAACTTTGGCAACAAAGGGCTCTGTTTCTCCTGGTTCTATTCCATGTTGTCTTCTTGGTATGTAGATGGCTGTGTGCTATACATAGCCTCCTCCTTATTAACTTTGGCAACAAAGGGCTCTGTTTCTCCTGGTTCTATTCCATGTTGTCTTCTTGGTATGTAGATGGCTGTGTGCTATACATAGCCTCCTCCTTATTAACTTTGGCAACAAAGGGCTCTGTTTCTCCTGGTTCTATTCCATGTTGTCTTCTTGGTATGTAGATGGCTGTGTGCTATACATAGCCTCCTCCTTATTAACTTTGGCAACAAAGGGCTCTGTTTCTCCTGGTTCTATTCCATGTTGTCTTCTTGGTATGTAGATGGCTGTGTGCTATACATAGCCTCCTCCTTATTAACTTTGGCAACAAAGGGCTCTGTTTCTCCTGGTTCTATTCCATGTTGTCTTCTTGGTATGTAGATGGCTGTGTGCTATACATAGCCTCCTCCTTATTAACTTTGGCAACAAAGGGCTCTGTTTCCCCTGGTTCTATTCCATGTTGCCTTCTTGGTATGTAGATGGCTGTGTGCTATACATAGCCTCCTCCTTATTAACTTTGGCAACAAAGGGCTCTGTTTCTCCTGGTTCTATTCCATGTTGTCTTCTTGGTATGTAGATGGCTGTGTGCTATACATAGCCTCCTCCTTATTAACTTTGGCAACAAAGGGCTCTGTTTCTCCTGGTTCTATTCCATGTTGTCTTCTTGGTATGTAGATGGCTGTGTGCTATACATAGCCTCCTCCTTATTAACTTTGGCAACAAAGGGCTCTGTTTCTCCTGGTTCTATTCCATGTTGTCTTCTTGGTATGTAGATGGCTGTGTGCTATACATAGCCTCCTCCTTATTAACTTTGGCAACAAAGGGCTCTGTTTCTCCTGGTTCTATTCCATGTTGTCTTCTTGGTATGTAGATGGCTGTGTGCTATACATAGCCTCCTCCTTATTAACTTTGGCAACAAAGGGCTCTGTTTCTCCTGGTTCTATTCCATGTTGTCTTCTTGGTATGTAGATGGCTGTGTGCTATACATAGCCTCCTCCTTATTAACTTTGGCAACAAAGGGCTCTGTTTCTCCTGGTTCTATTCCATGTTGTCTTCTTGGTATGTAGATGGCTGTGTGCTATACATAGCCTCCTCCTTATTAACTTTGGCAACAAAGGGCTCTGTTTCTCCTGGTTCTATTCCATGTTGTCTTCTTGGTATGTAGATGGCTGTGTGCTATACATAGCCTCCTCCTTATTAACTTTGGCAACAAAGGGCTCTGTTTCTCCTGGTTCTATTCCATGTTGTCTTCTTGGTATGTAGATGGCTGTGTGCTATACATAGCCTCCTCCTTATTAACTTTGGCAACAAAGGGCTCTGTTTCTCCTGGTTCTATTCCATGTTGTCTTCTTGGTATGTAGATGGCTGTGTGCTATACATAGCCTCCTCCTTATTAACTTTGGCAACAAAGGGCTCTGTTTCTCCTGGTTCTATTCCATGTTGTCTTCTTGGTATGTAGATGGCTGTGTGCTATACATAGCCTCCTCCTTATTAACTTTGGCAACAAAGGGCTCTGTTTCCCCTGGTTCTATTCCATGTTGTCTTCTTGGTATGTAGATGGCTGTGTGCTATACATAGCCTCCTCCTTATTAACTTTGGCAACAAAGGGCTCTGTTTCTCCTGGTTCTATTCCATGTTGTCTTCTTGGTATGTAGATGGCTGTGTGCTATACATAGCCTCCTCCTTATTAACTTTGGCAACAAAGGGCTCTGTTTCTCCTGGTTCTATTCCATGTTGTCTTCTTGGTATGTAGATGGCTGTGTGCTATACATAGCCTCCTCCTTATTAACTTTGGCAACAAAGGGCTCTGTTTCTCCTGGTTCTATTCCATGTTGTCTTCTTGGTATGTAGATGGCTGTGTGCTATACATAGCCTCCTCCTTATTAACTTTGGCAACAAAGGGCTCTGTTTCTCCTGGTTCTATTCCATGTTGTCTTCTTGGTATGTAGATGGCTGTGTGCTATACATAGCCTCCTCCTTATTAACTTTGGCAACAAAGGGCTCTGTTTCTCCTGGTTCTATTCCATGTTGTCTTCTTGGTATGTAGATGGCTGTGTGCTATACATAGCCTCCTCCTTATTAACTTTGGCAACAAAGGGCTCTGTTTCCCCTGGTTCTATTCCATGTTGTCTTCTTGGTATGTAGATGGCTGTGTGCTATACATAGCCTCCTCCTTATTAACTTTGGCAACAAAGGGCTCTGTTTCTCCTGGTTCTATTCCATGTTGTCTTCTTGGTATGTAGATGGCTGTGTGCTATACATAGCCTCCTCCTTATTAACTTTGGCAACAAAGGGCTCTGTTTCTCCTGGTTCTATTCCATGTTGTCTTCTTGGTATGTAGATGGCTGTGTGCTATACATAGCCTCCTCCTTATTAACTTTGGCAACAAAGGGCTCTGTTTCTCCTGGTTCTATTCCATGTTGTCTTCTTGGTATGTAGATGGCTGTGTGCTATACATAGCCTCCTCCTTATTAACTTTGGCAACAAAGGGCTCTGTTTCTCCTGGTTCTATTCCATGTTGTCTTCTTGGTATGTAGATGGCTGTGTGCTATACATAGCCTCCTCCTTATTAACTTTGGCAACAAAGGGCTCTGTTTCTCCTGGTTCTATTCCATGTTGTCTTCTTGGTATGTAGATGGCTGTGTGCTATACATAGCCTCCTCCTTATTAACTTTGGCAACAAAGGGCTCTGTTTCTCCTTGTTCTATTCCATGTTGTCTTCTTGGTATGTAGATGGCTGTGTGCTATACATAGCCTCCTCCTTATTAACTTTGGCAACAAAGGGCTCTGTTTCTCCTGGTTCTATTCCATGTTGTCTTCTTGGTATGTAGATGGCTGTGTGCTATACATAGCCTCCTCCTTATTAACTTTGGCAACAAAGGGCTCTGTTTCTCCTGGTTCTATTCCATGTTGTCTTCTTGGTATGTAGATGGCTGTGTGCTATACATAGCCTCCTCCTTATTAACTTTGGCAACAAAGGGCTCTGTTTCTCCTGGTTCTATTCCATGTTGTCTTCTTGGTATGTAGATGGCTGTGTGCTATACATAGCCTCCTCCTTATTAACTTTGGCAACAAAGGGCTCTGTTTCTCCTGGTTCTATTCCATGTTGTCTTCTTGGTATGTAGATGGCTGTGTGCTATACATAGCCTCCTCCTTATTAACTTTGGCAACAAAGGGCTCTGTTTCTCCTGGTTCTATTCCATGTTGTCTTCTTGGTATGTAGATGGCTGTGTGCTATACATAGCCTCCTCCTTATTAACTTTGGCAACAAAGGGCTCTGTTTCTCCTGGTTCTATTCCATGTTGTCTTCTTGGTATGTAGATGGCTGTGTGCTATACATAGCCTCCTCCTTATTAACTTTGGCAACAAAGGGCTCTGTTTCTCCTGGTTCTATTCCATGTTGTCTTCTTGGTATGTAGATGGCTGTGTGCTATACATAGCCTCCTCCTTATTAACTTTGGCAACAAAGGGCTCTGTTTCTCCTGGTTCTATTCCATGTTGTCTTCTTGGTATGTAGATGGCTGTGTGCTATACATAGCCTCCTCCTTATTAACTTTGGCAACAAAGGGCTCTGTTTCTCCTGGTTCTATTCCATGTTGTCTTCTTGGTATGTAGATGGCTGTGTGCTATACATAGCCTCCTCCTTATTAACTTTGGCAACAAAGGGCTCTGTTTCTCCTGGTTCTATTCCATGTTGTCTTCTTGGTATGTAGATGGCTGTGTGCTATACATAGCCTCCTCCTTATTAACTTTGGCAACAAAGGGCTCTGTTTCTCCTGGTTCTATTCCATGTTGTCTTCTTGGTATGTAGATGGCTGTGTGCTATACATAGCCTCCTCCTTATTAACTTTGGCAACAAAGGGCTCTGTTTCTCCTGGTTCTATTCCATGTTGTCTTCTTGGTATGTAGATGGCTGTGTGCTATACATAGCCTCCTCCTTATTAACTTTGGCAACAAAGGGCTCTGTTTCTCCTGGTTCTATTCCATGTTGTCTTCTTGGTATGTAGATGGTTGTGTGCTATACATAGCCTCCTCCTTATTAACTTTGGCAACAAAGGGCTCTGTTTCTCCTGGTTCTATTCCATGTTGTCTTCTTGGTATGTAGATGGCTGTGTGCTATACATAGCCTCCTCCTTATTAACTTTGGCAACAAAGGGCTCTGTTTCTCCTGGTTCTATTCCATGTTGTCTTCTTGGTATGTAGATGGCTGTGTGCTATACATAGCCTCCTCCTTATTAACTTTGGCAACAAAGGGCTCTGTTTCTCCTGGTTCTATTCCATGTTGTCTTCTTGGTATGTAGATGGCTGTGTGCTATACATAGCCTCCTCCTTATTAACTTTGGCAACAAAGGGCTCTGTTTCTCCTGGTTCTATTCCATGTTGTCTTCTTGGTATGTAGATGGCTGTGTGCTATACATAGCCTCCTCCTTATTAACTTTGGCAACAAAGGGCTCTGTTTCTCCTGGTTCTATTCCATGTTGTCTTCTTGGTATGTAGATGGTTGTGTGCTATACATAGCCTCCTCCTTATTAACTTTGGCAACAAAGGGCTCTGTTTCTCCTGGTTCTATTCCATGTTGTCTTCTTGGTATGTAGATGGCTGTGTGCTATACATAGCCTCCTCCTTATTAACTTTGGCAACAAAGGGCTCTGTTTCTCCTGGTTCTATTCCATGTTGTCTTCTTGGTATGTAGATGGCTGTGTGCTATACATAGCCTCCTCCTTATTAACTTTGGCAACAAAGGGCTCTGTTTCTCCTGGTTCTATTCCATGTTGTCTTCTTGGTATGTAGATGGCTGTGTGCTATACATAGCCTCCTCCTTATTAACTTTGGCAACAAAGGGCTCTGTTTCTCCTGGTTCTATTCCATGTTGTCTTCTTGGTATGTAGATGGCTGTGTGCTATACATAGCCTCCTCCTTATTAACTTTGGCAACAAAGGGCTCTGTTTCTCCTGGTTCTATTCCATGTTGTCTTCTTGGTATGTAGATGGTTGTGTGCTATACATAGCCTCCTCCTTATTAACTTTGGCAACAAAGGGCTCTGTTTCTCCTGGTTCTATTCCATGTTGTCTTCTTGGTATGTAGATGGCTGTGTGCTATACATAGCCTCCTCCTTATTAACTTTGGCAACAAAGGGCTCTGTTTCTCCTGGTTCTATTCCATGTTGTCTTCTTGGTATGTAGATGGCTGTGTGCTATACATAGCCTCCTCCTTATTAACTTTGGCAACAAAGGGCTCTGTTTCTCCTGGTTCTATTCCATGTTGTCTTCTTGGTATGTAGATGGCTGTGTGCTATACATAGCCTCCTCCTTATTAACTTTGGCAACAAAGGGCTCTGTTTCTCCTGGTTCTATTCCATGTTGTCTTCTTGGTATGTAGATGGCTGTGTGCTATACATAGCCTCCTCCTTATTAACTTTGGCAACAAAGGGCTCTGTTTCTCCTGGTTCTATTCCATGTTGTCTTCTTGGTATGTAGATGGCTGTGTGCTATACATAGCCTCCTCCTTATTAACTTTGGCAACAAAGGGCTCTGTTTCTCCTGGTTCTATTCCATGTTGTCTTCTTGGTATGTAGATGGCTGTGTGCTATACATAGCCTCCTCCTTATTAACTTTGGCAACAAAGGGCTCTGTTTCTCCTGGTTCTATTCCATGTTGTCTTCTTGGTATGTAGATGGCTGTGTGCTATACATAGCCTCCTCCTTATTAACTTTGGCAACAAAGGGCTCTGTTTCTCCTGGTTCTATTCCATGTTGTCTTCTTGGTATGTAGATGGCTGTGTGCTATACATAGCCTCCTCCTTATTAACTTTGGCAACAAAGGGCTCTGTTTCTCCTGGTTCTATTCCATGTTGTCTTCTTGGTATGTAGATGGCTGTGTGCTATACATAGCCTCCTCCTTATTAACTTTGGCAACAAAGGGCTCTGTTTCTCCTGGTTCTATTCCATGTTGTCTTCTTGGTATGTAGATGGCTGTGTGCTATACATAGCCTCCTCCTTATTAACTTTGGCAACAAAGGGCTCTGTTTCCCCTGGTTCTATTCCATGTTGTCTTCTTGGTATGTAGATGGCTGTGTGCTATACATAGCCTCCTCCTTATTAACTTTGGCAACAAAGGGCTCTGTTTCTCCTGGTTCTATTCCATGTTGTCTTCTTGGTATGTAGATGGTTGTGTGCTATACATAGCCTCCTCCTTATTAACTTTGGCAACAAAGGGCTCTGTTTCTCCTGGTTCTATTCCATGTTGTCTTCTTGGTATGTAGATGGCTGTGTGCTATACATAGCCTCCTCCTTATTAACTTTGGCAACAAAGGGCTCTGTTTCTCCTGGTTCTATTCCATGTTGTCTTCTTGGTATGTAGATGGCTGTGTGCTATACATAGCCTCCTCCTTATTAACTTTGGCAACAAAGGGCTCTGTTTCTCTTGGTTCTATTCCATGTTGTCTTCTTGGTATGTAGATGGCTGTGTGCTATACATAGCCTCCTCCTTATTAACTTTGGCAACAAAGGGCTCTGTTTCTCCTGGTTCTATTCCATTTTGTCTTCTTGGTATGTAGATGGCTGTGTGCTATACATAGCCTCCTACTTATTAACTTTGGCAACAAAGGGCTCTGTTTCTCCTGGTTCTATTCCATGTTGTCTTCTTGGTATGTAGATGGTTGTGTGCTATACATAGCCTTCTCCTTATTAACTTTGGCAACAAAGGGCTCTGTTTCTCTTGGTTCTATTCCATGTTGTCTTCTTGGTATGTAGATGGCTGTGTGCTATACATAGCCTCCTCCTTATTAAATTTGGCAACAAAGGGCTCTGTTTCTCCTGGTTCTATTCCATTTTGTCTTCTTGGTATGTAGATGGCTTTGTGCTATACATAGCCTCCTCCTTATTAACTTTGGCAACAAAGGGCTCTGTTTCTCCTGGTTCTATTCCATGTTGTCTTCTTGGTATGTAGATGGTTGTGTGCTATACATAGCCTCCTCCTTATTAACTTTGGCAACAAAGGGCTCTGTTTCTCCTGGTTCTATTCCATGTTGTCTTCTTGGTATGTAGATGGCTGTGTGCTATACATAGCCTCCTCCTTATTAACTTTGGCAACAAAGGGCTCTGTTTCCCCTGGTTCTATTCCATTTTGTCTTCTTGGTATGTAGATGGCTGTGTGCTATACATAGCCTCCTCCTTATTAACTTTGGCAACAAAGGGCTCTGTTTCTCCTGGTTCTATTCCATTTTGTCTTCTTGGTATGTAGATGGTTGTGTGCTATACATAGCCTCCTCCTTATTAACTTTGGCAACAAAGTGCTCTGTTTCCCCTGGTTCTATTCCATTTTGTCTTCTTGGTATGTAGATGGCTGTGTGCTATACATAGCCTCCTCCTTATTAACTTTGGCAACAAAGGGCTCTGTTTCTCCTGGTTCTATTCCATGTTGTCTTCTTGGTATGTAGATGGTTGTGTGCTATACATAGCCTCCTCCTTATTAACTTTGGCAACAAAGTGCTCTGTTTCCCCTGGTTCTATTCCATTTTGTCTTCTTGGTATGTAGATGGTTGTGTGCTATACATAGCCTCCTCCTTATTAACTTTGGCAACAAAGGGCTCTGTTTCTCCTGGTTCTATTCCATGTTGTCTTCTTGGTATGTAGATGGCTGTGTGCTATACATAGCCTCCTCCTTATTAACTTTGGCAACAAAGGGCTCTGTTTCTCCTGGTTCTATTCCAGGTTGTCTTCTTGGTATGTAGATGGCTGTGTGCTATACATAGCCTCCTCCTTATTAACTTTGGCAACAAAGGGCTCTGTTTCTCCTGGTTCTATTCCATTTTGTCTTCTTGGTATGTAGATGGTTGTGTGCTATACATAGCCTCCTCCTTATTAACTTTGGCAACAAAGGGCTCTGTTTCCCCTGGTTCTATTCCATGTTGTCTTCTTGGTATGTAGATGGCTGTGTGCTATACATAGCCTCCTCCTTATTAACTTTGGCAACAAAGCGCTCTGTTTCTCCTGGTTCTATTCCATGTTGTCTTCTTGGTATGTAGATGGTTGTGTGCTATACATAGCCTCCTCCTTATTAACTTTGGCAACAAAGGGCTCTGTTTCTCCTGGTTCTACTCCATGTTGTCTTCTTGGTATGTAGATGGCTGTGTGCTATACATAACCTCCTCCTTATTAACTTTGGCAACAAAGGGCTCTGTTTCTCCTGGTTCTATTCCATGTTGTCTTCTTGGTATGTAGATGGCTGTGTGCTATACATAGCCTCCTCCTTATTAACTTTGGCAACAAAGGGCTCTGTTTCTCTTGGTTCTATTCCATGTTGTCTTCTTGGTATGTAGATGGCTGTGTGCTATACATAGCCTCCTCCTTATTAACTTTGGCAACAAAGGGCTCTGTTTCTCCTGGTTCTATTCCATTTTGTCTTCTTGGTATGTATATGGCTGTGTGCTATACATTGCCTCCTCCTTATTAACTTTGGCAACAAAGGGCTCTGTTTCTCCTGGTTCTATTCCATGTTGTCTTCTTGGTATGTAGATGGCTGTGTGCTATACATAGCCTCCTCCTTATTAACTTTGGCAACAAAGGGCTCTGTTTCTCCTGGTTCTATTCCATTTTGTCTTCTTGGTATGTAGATGGTTGTGTGCTATACATAGCCTCCTCCTTATTAACTTTGGCAACAAAGTGCTCTGTTTCCCCTGGTTCTATTCCATTTTGTCTTCTTGGTATGTAGATGGTTGTGTGCTATACATAGCCTCCTCCTTATTAACTTTGGCAAGAAAGGGCTCTGTTTCTCCTGGTTCTATTCCATGTTGTCTTCTTGGTATGTAGATGGCTGTGTGCTATACATAGCCTCCTCCTTATTAACTTTGGCAACAAAGGGCTCTGTTTCTCCTGGTTCTATTCCATGTTGTCTTCCTGGTATGTAGATGGCTGTGTGCTTTACATAGCCTCCTCCTTATTAACTTTGGCAACAAAGGGCTCTGTTTCTCCTGGTTCTATTCCATTTTGTCTTCTTGGTATGTAGATGGTTGTGTGCTATACATAGCCTCCTCCTTATTAACTTTGGCAACAAAGGGCTCTGTTTCCCCTGGTTCAATTCCATTTTGCCTTCTTGGTACGCAGATGGCTGTGTGCTATACGTAGCCAACATTCTTATTAACTTGAGTTAACTTCTTGGTACACAGATGGCTGTGTGCTATACATAGCCGACCCCCTTATTAACTTAATACTTAGGTATTATTGATTGTTACTCATGGCTACACCTCAGTAGGCAAAAATCTGTCATGTTTCCACTCAGTCAAAGAGTGCTTGATCTATTGCAGGACAGGGACTTGCCCCCTTACGACTGCAACACAGAATGAAAATATATGGATATTAATATAATCGATAAAATAAGTCAATGAAATATAGTGGAATGTAATACTGACCCTCTTTTGAAGTATTTACAATTAAAAATACTCCATTTAAAAGTGCAAAGCTCTCATTTCTGCAAAGGCTACAACCCTTCAAACAGTTTCTTCTACCTAAAATAATATTTCTTCTCAGTAACCTATCTGAAGCCAGGTTTTCTAAGCTCCTAGACAAGCTCCAAAAATGGCTAGGCAACTATCGGTATGATATTAGACCCCCCCCCCACACACTAACCAGGAAGGACCTGTTTATGCCCTGTAAGGATGGGTTTTTTTGGCCTTCTCAGCATTATGGCTTATAGTCAGGTTAGTATAGGTTGTTACTTCCACAGGATATGGAGTAAACCTCTACCCATCTGGGTCATAGTAGAGATTCTCCTGATGAAACCCACTCTGGAGTTATCAAAAGGAAGAAATCCCTCATAGGGATCTGGGATCCAGGAGGTACAAATGACTCCTATCTAAATGTGATAGCAACTAGCCCAGACACAGGAACTCGAGTACTATTAAACTTCCATTTACGGTATAACCATAGTGATGTCATACTCGAGTACTATTAAACTTCCATTTACAGTATAACCATAATGATGTCATACTCGAGTACTATTAAACTTCCATTTACGGTATAACAATAATGATGCCATACTCGAGTACTATTAAACTTCCATTTACGGTATAACCATAATGATGTCATACTCGAGTACTATTAAACTTTCATTTACGGTATAACCATAATGATGTCATACTCGAGTACTATTAAACTCCCATTTACGGTATAACCATAATGATGTCATACTCGAGTACTATTAAACTTCCATTTACGGTATAACCATAATGATGTCATACTCAAGTACTATTAAACTTCCATTTACGGTATAACCATAATGATGTCATACTCGAGTACTATTAAACTTCCATTTACGGTATAATCATAATGATGTCATAGATAAAAAGAAAAACTTGGTTGGACCCAATGGATTGAAGCAGGAATCATCCATATTAAACAGACTGTACACATACCTAGCTTGGAAGTAATCTCATATATGCAACTCAAAGACATATACCCCATGGCAAAAATACAGCGGAGATAATATCTGCAACTAGACAGCAGTAAGCCACAACAGGGGTTCCAAGGAATAGGGGAGACTAGCCAAGTGCCCCTTCCCTTATAGTCGTTTAAAGGCAACAGCTAGAACCCCCTGATGTTGTTACTGCATAGTTATGGTAAAAACGGGGATTATTCTTGGGCTTGAACAGAGAGGAAAAAGAATTGTTGTCACATGCCTCAGATCACTAAATGACACCAGAGTACCTCCACTTTCCAGATTACCCTCACAAAATTGATTCTCACATGGCAAAGTTCAGTCATGCACTATTCAAGTCCAGCCACCATTAAGGAAAGCAGATGTTAGAGTTGCTAGCATCTTGCAGCAGACTATATCCACATGATCTGGCAGTGTCCAAAAATACCCCTATATACATGCAGGTTAAGGTGGGGGTCCATACGACTATAGGAGCTCACATACTAATAGAAGATTCACCAAAATTCTGGTTATTACACACATATCATCAGAGGAAACCCCCATCCTCTTCCACATCTTGTTAGATTAGGTGTATAGCATTAACATTTCTTGCAGTAATTTTTGGCTCATTGAAGGTAACGCCATTCAATTGGCTTGACAAATTTTATGAATACAGTAATATGCTGAAGGAATGATGCAGTAAACGATTAAATATACAGGAATGGAATTAAGCATATGGTGCCTCATATACAATTTGTGCAAGGGGTCATGGCCTAATCCACTCTTATAAGGTATTTTCTGTACTGTTGTACAGGGTAATCAGATTAATTTTATTGGTTTGCTGGTTTGTAATCTGTACACCATTACTGCAAGAGTAGTTACTTACAGCAAAAGACATTTGTCATATGGATATGATCCAATGAAAAGTTATGTCTTTTGTGTGTCATGAATATCAGTTATACCTTGTTCCACAATGTTATATCCATATATGAAATCCAAGGAAGTTTTATGTATAAAATATAAAATAAACATGGAAAAAGAAGTAACCAATAAAACTCAGCTAAAGCTATAACCAGTAGAGGTCACTCAACCAGCAAGCCTCGGCCATCAGACTGTCAGGGGAGATTGCTGGCATTAGACACCCTGTTGTGTAATACATTGGAATATTTCTCTGTGGGATAATCTGGCAAGAAATAATGACAGCAGGATAGTCCATCCCTTTCCTAGTATTATCCCCCCCTTCTGTGTCCTTCCCCATAGCTTGTTCAGTGCTCACCCTTCTCATCACCAATCCAGCAGTCTATCATCCATCTGTGAGCATCCATTCACTGTGAACCCAACCTTTTGACTTTTGAATGTACACCACCTCTATCTGTTTGTCTGTGCATGTGCTGCCTGTTTGTCCATGCATACACACTCCCTGCCTTTCTTCCTCTTTCCCACCCAAATGATTCCTTGGCACCTCCATATCTACCCATTTCTTTTAATAACAAAAAGAAGTGTCTATCCCCAGAAAACTTCCTCTCCTTTCTGCTCACCATCTCTTATATACTAACTGCCTTTACATTTTGTCCACATACATTTTCCTACCTTTCTAGTGACCCCATGTCCCATTCTTTTATATGATGGCCAGAGTGGACACTGTGGGGTGAATATCTACACTGGTATTCCTGTTGGACATTGTTTTTTGCTACGCAGATCTACCTGAGATTTTATGCCACCAGCTGTTGCTATTGGCTGCTACACTGTGCGCTATTAATGAATGGATCTGAGCGTTTAGGTTTTTTGTAACACCATGCAAATATTCAGCGTGAGCTGCAGTAATACAGCTTATCTGGTATGGCGACATGGTGCTTCTAGGCTTGTAACTACTGCTCATCTGTTTTGTTATGTTGCCTTAATCTTACCAAGTCTGTACCATTGCTTCCTTGTTTCACCCATAATTAGCTTTTGGATGCTTTTCGAAGGAAATCCTGTCAGACTTAGCACTGTGCAGATACACTGTACCATTCTATCAATTCCAGCCTCAACCTGAAAACGGAAACCTCAGAACATGGAATCCAGAACTAAAACATGATGTTTATTAACCCCCTGCGCTGTGCTAAATAATTTAAAACACCCGACATGTCTGCAGTAATGCATCTGACAGATATATGAGTGCACACTTAATTTAGAAACAATGGGATTTCCTCTAAAGAAACAAACTAAGAAAAATATACTGTGAAAGCTAACCTATACTACCTCAAACGGTGCAATGAATGAGCAAAAAAATTAATATGCAGCTGTAGCTGAAGCAAGATATGACAAGCTGTGATTTTAGCTCAGTTGTTGATAACTTATTTATGAGTATCACACTGGCTCTGTTATGTAACACTTCCTTTTATTGGCTTCCTGGATAGTAACTTCTAAAACTGCTTTACTGCAGCTTGGAGTCTGTGCAATGATGTTTCTGCACATTGATTCCATCTGTAGCAGTATCTGTCTCTGACTGACACATCCAGATCATTACTTACAGATTTTAGTTTTATATAAGAATCAGTCACCGTGGGTTGCCTTCAAAAAGTGGAAAGTGCAGGCCGCTTGAAAGATTACTCCCCCCAATGAGCACCCCACAGAGCTGTCTTGAGTCATGAAATTGCTGCCTACACTTTCTAATTCAGATAAAGATCATTCTTAGCTGAGTACAATTTCAAGTCCTTGCATCTTTCTGAAATCTTCTTAACTCATTAACTCCCTACAGGCACAAGTCAAGGAGGGATGAACTGGAAGATTTCTTTTGTTTTCCCCCTGCTTCATCTGTTTATTCATAAGTCTTGCTCTGGGAAAATAGTTACATAAATGTACATGTCTGCTCATAACTACAAACATAAATAAACATTTCTGATACTTTAGTATGATCTCACCACCTATTTCAATCCTTTCCCTAGTTTTTAATTAGCCCAAATCCCATGACATCTTTAAATATAGCATTCATTTTACATCTTACGTTTACTCCACCCTGTTTTTATCTCTACAAAGAATAAAGCACATTTCCTGCTTTGAGTTATTTATATCCTTGAAAATATTAAAAGTTTTTTCCTAACATTGCTGTTTTTTCCACGCTGAGATTCAGTTGTGTCTGTATAAGAGATATATTGAGGGTAAACTAGTGCCATGTTTGTTACTGAGCATGTACCCCCATTCAAGACATGTACCCCCATTCAAGAGAGGTAGTCCATAGTATTTCATAACTCTTGATTATTTTACCAAAACAAAGACAGACAAAAAAAATTAAAATCTCTTGTCTCTATGCCATTAAAAGTCATCAGGTTTGTTGAGACACATTAAAAAAACAAAAACAAAAAAAAAAAAGGGGGAAAAACTACTTTGTGACAGTGAAGTATCAGAGGGCATGATGTGATGTACAGTACACTGATGAGACACTTAATGAGCCATCAGCTCTAAGTTTGTATTTCTATTCCCTCTTCATTCGGCAAGGTGTCCTGAAACATCTCTTCATGATGTTGCTACCTGTGTGTTGCACTGATACAAACAAGCTCACGCATAGTGCAGTGTAGCTCGGGAGAGCTGTGCGAACTTCAGTGCAAATTGTGTTGGCCAGAATAGTAATCACCAAGACTCATGCATATCACTGCAGATGCTCTCAGTTTGCTCCAGATGTCCTGCAGATAGTGTGAGGCATGAAGCTCTGACCTGTTAATGAATTGCCTTCTCTGTCCATGGAACAGAGTTTGATTTCTGCTACCTTCATGTGCACGCTGTGTGAGGCTGTGAGTCACTTAACCAAGCAGAGTACTAGGTTCCCCTTAAAAAGGAACAATTTGTCCAGTGCGCATAACCTGGTTAACAAAATCCTCTTCCATATATAATGTACATTACTTAGGATGACTATATCTTTCTAATTTTGAGGACTTAAAAAATGGTAGCTGAATCATGCATTCCTGTTTCATTAAGCATAATGTGGCCATTTTCTTGAAAGGTAAGCAACTTGGATGCCTACTGAATATTAAAGGGATGCTTGAAATGAAAGATAAATTATCTATTGAGTGTCTGATGTGAGTTTTAGCTACTCTAATACTCCAGAGGATTTTGTATTGTAACCGCCCTGCTTTATATGTGGTCAGAAACCTTATTTCTTAGACTTTGACCCCATAGGTTTTAAGTTTAGATTATAGGAAATAGAAGCAACTAAGTTTTACAACCATTTATGCCCTTTTTGCACCCTCCCCCAGACTGAACCTCCTCTTTCAAAGAGGGCCAGACCAGTAAAGCCAGGGATGAGTTTTCTGAATAATTATCCTGTCACCCAGTTCCTGTTTGGAGGAAGATAATATTCCACAATGCTTAATGTGCAGTCGACATCTATTTCAGAGGCTGGGAGGCCTTAAGGTATGACTCTACCTTTCCACATTGTTCTGGCTAGAGAAAAGATACTAAATAAACCAATAGCTTTACTCTATAGATTCTGCAAAAGCATTTGAAAATATAAGATGGCCATGTCTCTTTCAGGATCTCATGGCCTTTGGCCTTTCAGTAACTATGTAATGGCTCTCATGTCAATATATCAAAGTACTACAGCCATGGCATTCCTGGGCTCACGGCTCTACAGCCATGGTGCTTATAAGTCCAGGTTTTACAGCCATGGAACTTCTGAGCACATACATTTCTACACCCTTAAGCATCCTCAAAGGGGTAAGGCTGTCTACTTTTCCCATTATTATGCCTACTAGAACCACTGGTTATGATCCATAGAAATATGTAGCTTTCCTTATCCACAAAGAAACAGGAGAACCCTGTAATAAGATGAGTTGCTTTATTTCCAGACGATCCAGTGATAGTTTTACATGATCCAATACACACACACACCCCCTCCTCATATTGGAATTTTTTATTGGACTGGAAATCTTTCTCTGGTTATAAAGTTAACTCCTTGAAATCTGTATTACTAGCACATAATATGAATGGATAAAAAAAGTAAAAGAAAAAATAAAACATCCATGGTATCCCTCAAAGTCTCAGCAAACCCAGTATGCAACCTGTACTGGGTCAAAAACAAACCAAGAAGAAACACACTGCAACGTTTCTTCTTTGTTTTTGAAGAAGTAAAAGGAACAGTCCAAAGTTCAAAGTTCACATGTACATGATGTGCAGTAGTCATGGCCACACAAGTTGAAACAAATTTAAGAAAAGCTCCTAACTTGGAAATCCCAAGCCCAGATATAGTACCTAATTCTGGCTAAAAGTATTAACATCTTCACACAAAAATTTAGCCCTGAGTAAGAACTACTTATATGCGCACCCCTAACAGACACAAGCCTGGTTAACAGCAGGAAAAGTGATACTCCTCATTAAAAAGGAACCCGTAAGCCATCCTAAAAACTATAGGCCAATAACTTGCCTTCCAATGATGTATAAACTATATACTGAAACTGATGATGACAGAGGTTATAGTCTTTTAGAAGAAAACTCAGTCATGTCTAAAGAGGTAAGAAAAGAAAGCCGCATGGGACAAGGATCGTTTGTTGTTAAATAAAGTCATAGCGGAAAATTGTAAACAATGGATGAATCTAAGTACGGCATAGATAGACTACAAAAATCATCTGACAGCATCCCACATTCATGGATAAAGAAGTTCTTACAGATGTATAAGATGCACCCTACACTGATGGACTACGTTACAGTGGCCATGAAACAGTAGCAGACCACTCCGCAGCTAAGCCATGATAAAGGACAAATTGTATTCCCAGGGATAAAAATTAAAACAGGGATATTCCAGGGTGATGTAACCTCTGCTGTTTTGTCTTGCCATTAACCCATTAAGCTGTCTACTTAACAGATGCTCATGGTTACAATTTGACTGCCAAAAAACAACAAAGTGTAAAACCTTCTCATTTTTTTTTTTTTTTGTGGATGATTTAAAACTGTATAATGCATCAGATGAGTAGCTGAAAGCACAACTGGAAGTGGTCAAGACATTCTCAGGTAATGTAAGAATGTCATTTGGTCTTGATAAATGTGCAAAAGCAACCTATAAAGCAGGAATATCTGCAGCGGTAAGAACATATCTTTCTAGGACAGGAATGTGATATAAAGGAACTTAAGGAGGGTGTCTATAAATATTTGGGAATTTATGAGGAATCGACAATAAAATATGAACAAATGAGAACAAAACCTGGTAAGGAATATTTTAGAAGACTAAAATTAATATTGAAAACAGCTCTGACATCCAAGAACAAAGTCCAAACTATAAACAAGTTGCTCTTTCTGTACTTACTGTTTTTGGGGTGGCTGAATGGCCCCAAAAGGTATTGGATCAGTTGACAGGAAAACAAGAAAAATGCTTCATGCTTTTCAAATGATATATAAAAATCAGTGTATACTAAGATTATATATTTCTCATTCTGAAGGAGGTATGGGCCTTCTCAAAATTAATTACATGCCTAGATCTGCAATCATAGGAGTGCATACATATCCGTAGACCTCACCAGTTCTAGATATAGTGAAAGTTTTAAAACATGTAGAAAACAAATCTAAGATGACTTTCCTACTTAGTTTAGCAGAAGCATGTCGGTGTCAACCGGGAATTGAAACCAAACCAGAAGTAGACAAAAATCAGGTAGCAACTGAATGTGCCAAAAAACAAAAGAAAGACTATAAGAAGGTTCAGATGAGAAGGCAAGAAATGTTGAAAAGGAAAAAAACAAAAAAAAACAGTATAAGAAGGATCCGATGAGAAGGCAAGAAATGTGGAAAAGGCATAAATATAGGAGCAAGTACAGAAAACTCCTGGAAAGACCTCATGTCAATTAGGATTTTATGCAGAAATGGTTAGGGAGAGGTGAATTTAAGCCAAAAGATGAGAGGTTAATATTAGATACACAAGACAATGGGTTACATACATGTTGGTTTACATAGTCCATTGAACATGTGGGAGAAACAGACAAGTGCAGCTTCTGTAAAATACAAATGGAAAGAGTTGCACATCTTCTTTCTGGGTGTGATGCCCTAATGGCAGACAGCCTGTATACTGAAAGGCATAATAATGTGGCAAGACTCTTGCACTGGGGATTGTGCAAACATTATAATACCGAAGTAGCTGAGAAGTATTGGAAACTTGAGGCACAAAGCATTATAGAGAATGAGGAAGTTTATATCACATGGGATCACCCATTACCAACAATTCAAAAAAGAGATGCGAGAAAGCCATATATAGTGATCCATGAAAAGAAGACAAAAGTAGCATTGCTTATTGAAACTGCTACACCAAATGTTTACAGTTTCTTATGCACAGAGAGACATAAAGTCATAAAATACCAGGCTTTGCAGGCAGAAATGAGGGCAATGTGGAAGAAGGATACACAGACAGTTCCAGTAGTAGTAGGATTTGCTACCAATACATGTTAACGCCTTTTTTGCAGCAGTGACTTCTGGGCACAATGTGGGTGGCTGCAAGGAGCACTTTTAGCTAACATCAAAGGTTGAAACAATACTAATGTCATGAACTTTAATCATACTTTGACATAGGAATGGGGTACATTCCCATTGAAAACTTATATACTGCCTTCTGTCGGTTTCTTTCCGTTACTTGCATTTACATGCATGCATACCACAGTTTAACTATTTATTGGAATCAGCTAGTCTTATTACTGTATTGTACTGAGTACAATAAATACAAGAATACAACCGTTTCAGTTAATATGCTTTACTGTCACATTCTCCTTTCAGATCTACAAGCATGCAACACAGATGCTGTCAGCTCTCTATGGCAAATTCCCAAAGCTTGTTTATATGCTCTCAAAGTCTGATGTATCCCAGTTATTTCTTTGTATAACAGATTTCCTTTGTTCTTCTAATTTATGATTTGTCCTTGTTTCAAGTTCGGTGGTCCAAGGAAACTCAGTTATCTGAAACATGGTGTTCCAGCACTACCTGATGTTCCAACTTTATCTTGCTTGATGTTACATCTCTTTACTTTGTTGATGTCCTTCCAGCTGCCATCTGCGCAGTTATTTGTTTCTCAATAACATACTCCTTTAAATGGATGCCAAAATCTATTTAAGCTATACCAGCACACTTGCTGCTTTTTATTTTTCAGCATTTTATACTATTTCTAAATTAACCCTTTATATTTCATATCATTCTTGCAGGTTTTTATTCAAGCTAATAATCATGCTAGTGAAAAGACAGTGAACTATTATTCTTTCAGTTCCCAGTTATGTATTTATTTTTTTTTGGAGGAACAGACTAAACTTTAGTCCCCTGCCATAAACAAAGAAACTGTTGCAGAAAAGAGGAAAATCCCAGGATGCAAAAAACTCCCTTACCAGCCTCAGTAAGAAGCTGAGATTCCTCATAAAATCCTCCAAAGCTAGTTATGAAAATAAAATTGTCAAAGACTCCAAAGACAACCACAAGGCATTCTATAGTTATGTCAAGAATCTAAATGGCAATGCTGAGGTCTGCTCTGAGCTACAACAGAATGGCATTAAATATACTGATCCCAAGGATATTGCCAATATCCTGGCAGATTGATTTAGTGCCAACTTTATTCCCCCCTAAAGGGCCCATCTCAATACCAAAAGATTGCCAAATTCCAGTAATCACAGCCACACAGGTAGAAACCACACTCTCAAAAAGCTAAGAATACAGCATCCATGGGACCAGGTGACATCCTGAGCTGTGTACTACATGAACTACAAAATGAACTGGCACCTCACCTAAGTGTCATGTTTAATCATAGCCTCACATCAGGCTTCATGCCCACTGAGTGGCACACAGCTGCAGTTATCTCACTCCACAAGGGTAGATCCACCTTGGATCCCATGAACTACTGTCCCATCAGTCTGACAAGCCTGATCTGCAAGGGCATGTAATGCATTTTCATGGAACTTATAAACAAAGACATTGGCAACCTTCAAACACTGGACCTCACTCATTTTTGTTTGTGAAGGGCCGATCTTGTCTCCTGAACATGACTGATTTCTTTGAATGAGTCTCCAGAGCTGTGGACGAAGGTAAGTCAGTCCACACAGCCTATCTGGACCTTGCCAAGGTCTTCGACATCAAATCCCACTCTGAAATTATAGATAAACTTACTAAGCTGGGTATAAATCCCTAAGTTACTCGATGGGTTGCCAACTGGCTTACTGACAAAACCCAGACTGTAAAAGTAGCCAACTCCAAATCCAGCTCCAGACAAGTGACAAGTGGAGTTCCTCAAGGTTCAGTCCTGGGACCACTCTTCTTTGGCATCTACTTCTCTGAAGTACAGGCCAACACTAAGGGACTCTGGCTAACAAAGTTCGCAGATGACTGCAAACAGGGAGCCATTACTGAATCCCCAAATGATGTAGGTATTCTACAAAAGAGCCATATAGAAACAGATGATTGGTGTCAGAACCATGGGCTCAAGCTAAATGCCAAGAAATGAATAGTTATTCCCTTTGGAAAAAAACATGTACCTGTGAATTACCACATAGGTTGCAGTACACTAAACACCGAAAGTGTGATAAGGACACAGGTGGACAGTGGTCTCATCTTCAATAACCACATTACCACAACAGTCAGGAAATCCTTCTATGTGGCACACCTCATCACTAAGTGCTTTTCATCCAGAAAAAAGGAGGTCATTGTCCCACTGTACTCATTAGACCCATTATAGAATACAACACCCCATTTGGTATGTACCTCACAAGGCATCTGCAACAACTGGAAAGGCTGCAGAAATACCTCACTAAAAGAATCACAGGCCTAAAGCAGATGCCCTATGCTGACCATCTAAAAAAAACTCCAGCTATACTCTGTGGCATATCGTCTACTCAGAGGCGATCTCTGCTTAACATACAAGATCATATCAAACCCTGAGGTGTTGGACATGCTCCACTTAAAGAAATCCCAATCTCTCAGAGCCACAGGCTCCAGGGATCTAAACCTTATCATCACAATGAACAAAACATGCTGGAGGGATAGGTTCCTGACCCAAAGACTCCCCATACTCTGGAATAGACTGCCCATACATGTCAAGCAGAGTGCCTCCTTGGCCCTCTTTAAAAGGAACCTTGATGATTGGATGGGAGATAAGAAATTCACCCCGGGGATCATGTCAGTCACCCTGCTAGACAGGGGTCCAGGGAAGTAAATATTGTGGGAAGAAATATCCAGGGAATTGTTATGGCTAGGCTTGTATAGATCCTTGGGCCGATAGCCTACTACCAACCAACGAACCTATGAACCTATTAAAGAAAAGACTGCATTCGTTTCATTAGCATTATCATTTACAGCATTTACCACTTTCCTCATATTTAGTCATAACTTGTTGATTTATTGCAACTCTTTGTAACCTGCAGCATATAAAACAATTTCAAGCTGTCATTATTATTATGACTCTTAAAACTATCAACACAGGATGTATTAACCAATTTAGCAATTTGGTCGCAGATGATGACCATCCTGTGAATATGTCCCACCAATTATGGGCAGTGCCAGCTTCTGTTTTTGTCTTTTACTATTAACACTTGTTTATTTGAAACCACACATACAAACTGTGGTTCCACTTTAACAAGCATTTTAAAATTTGAAGGCAATATTGTCTTTTTACATTAAATTGTAATCTGTCTGTCAAATATACTTGCAATGACTTACTAAATAGTAAGGCTTCCTTGTGCTTGTAAATGTACAATCTGTGAGATATCTTGTTTTACTAGTTTTTATACCAAGCTCTTTTAAATCTGCATTTGGTATCTTTAAAACTTGGAAATGTAATACTGAAGTGCAATATTGTTTTTTGGTATTGTTGTCTTATCATAGTACAAATGCATGGTATTTTTACCCTTTGAGCTGTATGAAGTATTGGCCTGTTACCTAAAATGGTAAGTATTTTAACCCATGGTCCTTTTCTTGTATTACTGTTTTGATTATACAAATAAACAAGAGTATTGGTAGAAATCATACCTTTTTATCCCTGTTGACTTTATTCTTATTTTTGTGTTATTGTCTACACACTGTGACATTTTTGTATGATGTTTCCCTTGTCAGAACTGTTACATTTTTGGGGTAATGTACAGCATGTAACAGAGATAGAGCTGTTTACTGAAATGTTTATGTTTGTCTTTGATGTTTTCTCTACTTTTATGAATGCCTGACCTTGTTTAGCTAACCATGCTGTTATATTTGTGTTAAATGTTATCCTCCCAAAGGTACATGCTGTATGCTTTTTACAAATGAAATTGTCTTGTGTTCTATTTTGTGTAGCATTTACCTAACAAAGTTTTATTTGTGAAATATTCCCCCGGATTCTTTATGCCTTGTACAGTGTGCAAGATCAGTGCTGGAGCTCTAGCAGGCAATATGTCTGCTGTGCAATCCAGGAACAGCCAACAGTATTCCACCAGTTTCTGGATGCCATGTCAGCACATGCCAGTGAGCACGTATATTTCCTCAACACCCGTGAGGTGTTGGCCAGCAATATGCATCTCTTCCACCAAATAGAAGAATACTCTGAGGTAGTGGGTGCTATAGACTGCACGCACATACACATCAAAGCACCACCCGGTGATCAGGGTAGGGCCTACATCAACTGCAGGGGCATCCCCTCCATCAACTGCCAGGTTGTCTGTGATGCCCAGGGCATTATATTGAATGTGTGTGTGTTGGCTGCCATGGAAGCTATCACGATTCCCACATTTGGCATCTAACGCAGCTGTAACAGAGATTTGTCAATGGGGACATCCCCTATGTTCACCTAGTGGGAGATGCTGGTTACACACTGGAGCCATAGCTGATGGCACACATCTGAAATGCACACACACCTGAACAGGAATGCCATAATGAGACACATGCACAGACCAGACTTATAATAGAGTGTGTGTCTGGGATGCTCAAGTCATGGTTCCGGTGTCTGGACACATCCGGTGGAGCCTTGCTGTACTCACCAGCTACATGTACCTAAATTGTTATGGTATGTGCCATGCTACACAATATGATCCTGTGGAAACAGCTGCAGCAGGAACAGTATGGAGCAGGGCCACACAGCCCACCACCAATGCCAAGGCCTGCACAGTCACAGAGTGTCTCAGAGGAGGAACAACCTGAGCCTGTCCCAGTAGGCAAATGGAGGCATGCCCAGTATGCTAAGGCCACGACAAAGAGACAATGCATAGCACATAGGGATGCCAAACATGACACTACCTGTGCTCAACCATGCATAGGGAGTGTACTATGTGCATCTGACATAGGCAGCTCTCCAGCTCCATCCGCAATTCTGGCAGACCCGCAAGGTAAGTCAATCAACCTACCAATTGCCAAATGGAGTAGAATGTGTCATTACCTGTATCTATGGTATGGATGTGAGCATGTAAGGGAATTGGGTGGCTGAATGTTATGGCAGCAGAAAGTAGACACCCATAGTGGCACCATGGCATCTGTAACACATAATGGAGTCACCATAGTAGCCAGTACTACACAGGGTGACAAAACCCACTGCAGGAAATGTGCTGGGCAACATGTGTGTCCATATGACTCACACATGTCAGTCAGGGTGGTTCACACACCCAACAACAGTCTCAGCCAGCAGGACAGGTGTAGACAAACCCAAAGAGAGCCTGTGCTATGGACTCTGAATGATGGCTATGGGTAACCATCCCCCCAGGCCTACACAGACAGATTACAGCAGGTCAGGCAGTGGGATGTTAGTTCTGAAATGCAGGAAATCAGACACTAATATGTAGAGCAATCAAAGTTAAGATCTGTAGTACACTGGTATGCCTCTAGTCGGCATGATAGGTAAGAATACAGAATGAAATGGAGTACCTGACATACTAGTACAATCATAGCAAATGTGTACAAATGTCAGGTGTGCCCCCCCATCCTATGTAGTAATGTAATAACAGTCAGGAGTGTCCCCCAATCCTTTGTAGAAATGTAGAAATAGTCAGGTGTACCCCCCACCCTATGTAGTAATATAATAACAGTTAGGTGTGACCCCCCCCAATCCTGTGTAGAAATGTAGAAATTGTCAGGTGTGCCCCCCATCCTACATAGTAATGTAATAACAGTCAGGTGTGTCCCCTCATCCTGTGTAGACATGTAGAAATAGACAGGTATGCACCCCCATCCTACATAGTAATGTAATAACAGTCAGGTGTGCCTCCCAATCCTGTGTAGAAATGTAGAAATACACAGGTGTGCCCCCCATCCTATGTAGTAATGTAATAAGTCAGGTGTGCCCCCCAATCCTGAGTAGAAATGTTGAAATAGACAGGCATGCCCCCTCCATCCTACGTAGTAATGTAATAACAATCAGGTGTGCCCCCCAATGCTGTGTAGAAATCTAGAAATAGACAGGTGTGCCCCCCATCCTACGTAGTAATGTAATAACAGTCAGGTATGCCCCCTCAATCCTGTGTAGAAATGTAGAAATAGTCAGGTGTGCACCCCCGCAGAAATGTAATAACAGTCAATGCCAAATGATCGACGGATACCCTGTAGAAACAGCATGCTACCTGTAGGTGTACAACACAAAGGTCAGCACTGTAGTACAAACTACCTGGACTCAATCCACACATTAAATACAGACGGGCATGCTAACACACATAAAGAAATAAAGACAATGTCAGTCAGTAACATACTGAAAGGTCATACTGGTCATGCTCACACACTTAAACACATGAAGGCCATGTCTGCAAACACCAGTGGACCAGACATATCTGGCAGTTGCATATGTTAGTGCAGACAGTCCTTAGTATGCACCACTTATGCTTTGTACACACAGTGGATAGGAATACAGACATATATGTAAGGGCAACACACTATAATAAGCCAAAGGGAGACATAAATAGATGTGTGGAAGAGGGTGACTGGGACAAGAAGCCATCCAGGCCTGTCTCACCCAGCACATAGCTAAAGGGCCTCAACCACATGAGAGTTAGATGTCACTCACTGCAGATACTAGCCACTGGTATCTGTCAGCATTACAGACTATGTGGTGCATGTACTAGCTGTGCAACATGACTGTACAAGGAAGTAGTCATCCAGCAACTGTATACGTGTACCTGTGAAATATGACCCTGTGTGTGCCCGCATGTGGCGTGCCAACCTCTAGATGAATGGGTTATGGCCCAAGCACACACACTGCACACCCCATAGCCCTACTATGACAAGCCTACTGAGGTCATCCACTGTGAAATTCACCTTCTCCATGGCGCATCCCATAACTGTGTAGTGTGATAACCTAGGTAGGTAGTAGCTCCAATCCCAGATATGGCAACTGTGTGTGTCTGTCTGTCTGTCTCTGTCTGTGTAGACAGCAATGCTTTTTAGGGTAGTCATATACTGCAGTGGTGGTGCTGCTGTAGCATTGTCACCTCACAGTAAGACATTGTCCTGTTTGATTCTCAGCTAGAGCGTTTTCTATGTGGAGATATGCATGAATGGGTGTACCTTCGTTGAAGGTTGTGCATCAGAGCTGGCAACTCGGCACATAAAAATCTACTGCCAATCATTAGCAGACCGAAGTTCCACTGTGGTGACCCCTAACTGGGAAAAGCCGAAAGACACAACAACAACACTCCCTACAATTGAAATTATCTACTTTGGTAATGCTGCTGATGTCATCCACCTAGACATACATCTCTGGGAATGTTGTAATCCAGTAATCTCTGTAGCACGTGCCATAACTGCATACTGCTGTAGTGTGATAAAATAGTTAGGTAGGAGTCCTAATCCCAGACTTGGAAAGTCTGTGTGTGTTTGTGTGTGTGTGTCTGTCTGACTATCTGTGTAGAGAGCAATACTTTTTAGGGTAGTCACACTCCATACAATTTGAATGCTCTACTTTGGCAAGGCTGCTGATGTCATCCACCTAGAAATACACCTCTGGGAAGGTAGTACCCCAGTAATCTCTGTAGTGCATCTTATAACTGTGTACTGCTGTAATATGATAAATTAGTTATTAGGACATGCCGTAGTGTGAAACAGACCTCTGTTAGGGGTTCTATACCCACACATGTCAGTTGTGGATGTTTTGTGTGTGTTTCAATGTCTGTGTAGGGAGCAATGCATTTTAGCCTAGTGACACTCACTACAATTCAACTGCCCTACTTTGGTAATACTGCTAATGTCATCCAATGTGAAATACATCTTTGGGGAAGGAGTTCTACAGTAATCCCTGTGGTGCATCCTATAATAGCTTCATGCTGTACAGTGATATAGATCTCTGTTAGGAGTTCTATACCCACACATGTTGGTTGTGGATATTTTGTGTGTGTTTCAATGACTGTGTAGGGAGCAATGCATTTTAGCCTAGTCCCACTCACTACAATTTGAATGTCCTACTTTGGCAACCCTACTCACCTTTGGGGAAGGAGTACTCCAGTAATCTCCATGGTGCATACTATAACTGTGTACTGCTGTAGTGTAATAAACTAGTGTAATAAACTAGTTAGGTAGGAGTTCTAATCCCAAACAAGATAGGTGTGTGTGTGTGTGTGTGTGTGTGTGTGTGTGTGTGTGTGTGTGTGTGTGTGTGTGTGTGTGTGTGTGTGTGTGTGTGTGTGTGTGTGTGTGTGTGTGTGTGTGTGTGTGTGTGTGTGTGTGTGTGTGTGTGAGTGTGTGTGTGTGTGTGTGTGTGTGTGTGTGTGTGTGTGTGTGTGTGTGTGTGTGTGTGTGTGTGTGTGTGTGTGTGTGTGTGTGTTTGTAACTTATATCCTGTGTGGAGGTGGTTGTGATTGTGTAACAACTGGGCCCAATGTGGAGCGGGTTTTGCAAATTTCTTATATGGTGACCCTAGTATATATCACAATGTCCACCATACAGAGATAACAGATGTGAAATAGCCATGAGACTGTGGTGCAAATCCATACCCATACATGTGACATCAAGGCCAGGCAAACAAAGTTAGCAACCCTAGTATTAGCTAGAGAACACTCTCAACCCATGTCTCATACACACACACACACACACACACACACACACACACACACACACACACACACACACACACACACTTACCTAGGCAACAGCCACTATGTTGGTAGTACACTGCATATTGCCCACTAATAGTAACTATGGAGTGATTGCAGTGGCCTACCGAGGGCATGGCACCCTGTCCATCTGTCCAATAGGCACATACATGCAGACAGTGCACCTTCTCCATGTTCCACACTGGACAACTGCAACACCTCAACACCTGTGGTGCCATCAAATGTGACCCACAAAGGACATACCATGCCTTAAAACATGCCCCGTATGGACAGATGCCACTGACACCAGGACATGCCATTAGCATCCTGTCAATGTAGGTGCAGGGTAAACCTGCTGTCCATTACCAGTTGCCATCATAAGGCCAGGACTGGCACATCTGATGATAATCTGTGTACGCAACATGGGCCAGACACCCCAGGTACAGTTCCACATGTCACTGTACATGCATGTGGGAGGTGTGCACATCACAGACACCATCCATGTCATGGAATAAGGAACACATACATGGCAAGCAATGCACAGACTTGGCCACATGCAATAGTCACCCAGGTGACTGAATGGTGAATACAATACCCACCTGTGTGTGCAAATCCAGAAACTACAGCCCTGAGCCACAATGCAGACCATTGTCATGTGACCTGATGCCAAGGTATACCCATCACCTAGCCTTGTATAGCCGTGTGGCAGAGTTGGCCACAACACATCCATGAATCAATGCACCCATGAATGTCAGTACTGGCACCATGTTTGTGTGTGTGTGTGTGTGTGTGTGTGTGTGTGTGTGTGTGTGTGTGTGTGTGTGTGTGTTATATGATGCATATGTTCACATTCACCTTTACTACAACCCCCATTGGCATACTGAATCATGCTGTCTGATGTCAGACACCTCCTCATACCCTTTGTCCATATAACCTCCCTATGACCCCTGTGGTGCATGTGATACCTGCACAGTAATGTGTTGTGGCAATCTCACTAGTGATGAGTTGTATGCCTGGCCCTGCCAAGTGTGTCAGTGTGTGTGTGTCCCTGTGAAAATGTGGCTGTGTTGACGCTGGCACCTGTTCATGTGGACAGGCATGTGTACTACACCTACCGTATAGCTACCATATCCCTGTTGTAGATGCCACTCACCATCACATATACATTCTGAGGGCTCCACAACATGTAACCTATGTGTCGCATCCAATAACTGCATAGAAATGTGATAGCACTACACAGTCATCAGGGGTTTGATACCCTGTGCTAGTAGATGTGTGACACAAACATGCTTAGGTTTTACTCTCCCACCCCTCCCTGACTTGTCTTTGCCTCTGTCTGCCTCTCTCACTCCCTCTCTGGTGGATGTGGAGACCTACACCTGCTTTGCTTAGGCAGCAGCATGTGTATTTTAAGTGATGTTCATGATCAGCTGATGGCCTCTGCACAAATTGCAGCCCTCCCATAGCTGATTGCATGTGGAACAGCTGTGGTAACATTCCCATAGCCAATTGCATGGAAAGACACTCCAATATCTAGGAACATCATGCTGGTGTTGGGCCTTTTCAGTCACTGTGAGCAGGAAATCGATCTGTTGTTTGGCAAACAGCATCTCAGATGGATTGGGGATTTATCTCTAACAACATACACTGTGGAAACAGGGCAACACACAGGAGGGGAATGTGCCTGACCTGACTACAGACTGTAAATGCTGCTATACTGCATTTGGAGTAATGTTGGTTTAACAGTGTGTGTGTGGATATGGTAGTCCTACATGTCTCAATACCTGCCATGTGAGTCCCATGTTTATGAGGAATCCCCATCTGCAGGGTCATCTGCAGACTGGGCAAGGTTGTGACTTTGGTTTTATGTGTTACCCATGGAGCATCTATCTGTGGACTGCAGAAGGCAGTGTGAGGATTGCAGTCTGTAGATGGTGAAAGCCGTGACAGTTACTGACTTCATATCCCTCATAGGATATATGTTGCAACAAACCCTGTTACAACAGTAAATGTATGAGGTTATCACAGCAACATGTCAATACTGACCCTGTGTATGTGCTTCCAGCCACACCTCTGTCAACCTTTGTACATATGTCATGCATTAAGAGGTGCATATGTGCTGTACACCATAATTAGTGTCATCATATCTGATAAAAAGCCAGTGAGATATCAGACTGCTACACTTTATGTACAGTAGGGGTTATATTAGATGACATAACCTGGACATTCTGTGGTTGTGTGTACAGTACTGAAGTCTGTGTACTTATGGTGAATGTCGACAGTGTGTGTATTGTTAATATGTACTTTGGCCTGTGTACAGACTGTGGCAGAAGTAATTGTTCTTGGTCCCATCCTATCTAATGTTACATGCTACTCCACTGTATGTTACCATATTGGCTTACATGTTTGTAGGGCCATATGCACACATGTCCCATACCACAGACAGGCATCAGACCGCACTGTGTAGCAGCCCAGTATATGTAGGGTTAGTGCGTGAGTGATACAAATGAGGATGGTGTTGAACAGATAGTCCATATACTGTAATATTATGCTAGTTTACCATATGTGGCTGTGTTCACATTGGTTGTGGTTATGCACTTTCACACAGGTGTATCGTACCCTGTGCTGTGACATGCCTGTAGAGCCTGCTATATATGCAGGTAGATGTGCATTCCCCCATTGGAGATGTAGGCCAGTGTTGAGCCAGTCTGCCTGTAGCCTGTACAGTGCTTTGTTACATACCCAGCAGCTTAGTGCACTTACCCAGTGAGATGTCATGTCCAGATACTTGCCAGATGTACTGCTGCAGGGCCTCCCTTAACAATCATGTATGTTAGACAGAGCAGTGGGATGCTGTACAGATGTATGTCAATATCTAGTGGGTAGTATATGGTCATGGCACCTCTGTACCAGCAGTTATTATGTGTCAGAACAGACAGGGGTGTGTGAATGCATAACCTATGGGGGCAAATGTATACCAGTCATTATATGTTATACCCATCTACATGGCTGTTAACATCCATATTGTCAGGCTTGGTCCACATGTTTTACATTTGATTACAGTAGCAATAGTCTACTAATATACCTGCTATACATAACTGACATCCCCTTGCACTATGCAGCTGGGCTATAGGGGTTGAGGTAGGGGTACAGTCCATGTTCAGGACATATGGTGAAAATATATGTACATATAACTATCCAGATATCTATATAGATAATTACACATATACATATCGACAGATATAGATCGGTATGTATATGTACATAAATATACATATACACACCCAGATATATACATATACAGAGCAATATATGTCTACACATATACAGATAGTGATACATATGCACATGTACATATGGATATCTACATATATATTGACAGTAGCAGGTATATCAGAATAGATATGCATGCACATATAGTTATAGATATCTACATATATACCAACTGATCTAGGCATATCTGTACGCATAGGATGTGCATACATATATAGCTATATACACATATATCTATGTATACATATACGTATATATATATATATATATATATATATATATATATATATATATATATATATATATATATATACATACACACATACACACACACACACATATGTATATATACATCTATGCATATATATATATATATATATACATATATATATATATATATATATATATATATATATATACACACACACACACACACACACACACACACACACACACACATATATGTACATACAAAGAGATGTACACATGGACATATATATATATAGCACTATACAGATGTGTATACAGACATATGTATAAGTATACATGTGTAGGTACATGTAGACATGTATAGACATATTATATGTATACAACCATATTCCTGTCATGTGTAAATGTCACGGTTGTGTATACCCTCCCAGATGTATCTCACCATATGTATCTGCTATGTGCACATTATGATAAAACAACATATGTGATGCAACAGTCAGATTAATAACAAGGACTACACAATTTAGGAACTACAGGCAAATGTTCAATACTACTCATTATGTGTATTGATAGCTATATTGGTAAAACAACAACAGTCTTCACAGTGGTCATGATGTAGTGGTTAAGTGCTGTGACTTCAGTGTAAAGGGTCCTGGGTTCAAGACCTGCAAGGGCTGTTCATTTTTTTGCTGGGAAGGACAAGGGCTGTCAGATACAGAGTGGTTAAGCCAGTTTTGAGCAGCTTTAAGCAGGTTTGTGTGGGTTTGTGCAAAACTAAGCGGTGCTAAGCTATGGGTAAATGTACGGCCACTTTCACAGTGTAGGCAGCGCTTAGTGCACAAATCAGCTTAGCTGTTATATTGCAGCAATGTTGATATTTGCTAAGCATAGCTTAGCCCTGGTAACCAGGACACACAACCCAGTCTGATAACCTGTAATTAGTCTATGTAATGCCATGTACAATACATGCACCTATGTGCTGTCATTACAGTAGCAAGGGGGTGTGAGTGTCATGTGTGGGACACAGACATATATGAGGCCTGTACAGCACTGTTATACATGTGAATGTTTTACATACAGGTGTAGTAGCCCAAGTTATGTGCTGTCACACTGGCATGTAGTGTATCATGACAGTACTACTGTTGACAGTGCTAACTCAGGCAAGAGCAGAGGGCTTAATGTAGTACTGATAACAGGCACACCTGCGAACATGACTGGACACTAAGGCCTCCCTGTTGTATACCTGATGTGTGAGCTGTGTCACAGTATATACCCCTTACTGGTCTGTCAATGCACTCATGCTACTGCCTAGCTACCTGTCAAGCTGATGACTGTTAGTCCCTGTACAGATGTGCAGATGGCAGGTATCCAGCTGGGATATGTACAGGCAACCTACTCTTGATTGATGCCCTAGTACGTGTGTGGCATGTGCATGAGATGCATATCCCTGTAGTACCAATGTTGGGGTGTACTATGGGTTGTATCACAGTTGCGGCCAATGTGTGATGGTGGGTATGGTAGAGTGTCATCATGGGTTTCAGGGCGTACAATATCCAGTGGGGGATGTGGGTGCTGTGTATACTGTTATTACACCAAGGTACACCAGGTATATGTCCCATGTACCACATTAAGGTTACCACTGTCAACCATCAATCATACAGGTAACTGTTACCACAATCCAAGCCAGTTATGCATGTGATGTGTGCAGCCTACTTGTAACACATTGGAGACATGGTCATGTTAGTTAGCAGCGATAGGCCCTGGTATCTCAGAAGTGTGTCTAGCTCTTATGTGTCTGTAAATGTGTATATGACTGTATGTCACACTACGTATAATCCAAATATATCCATTACATCCCCCATTAGCATACTGTACATGTCAGGGGATGTTCTGCATGTACCATGTAACCTGGGACACACCTCAGCCTAAACGCTGTGCGGTGTGTGCAATGTAAGCCACACACGTCAGTATCACAGCATATCTAGGTAGGGGTCTAGTCCCAGTTTTGCCAAGTAACAGTGCGATTGTATGTGGATGGGTCTATATCAGGTTACAGGGTATACACACCTCAGGGGGCCACCTGTCCATGTGGCACAGGCAATAACCGGTTTAGTAACCTGTGAAATGTGTTCGACTGTACCCCAGATATGTCACAGCCATGGTGTCAGCACAGTGACATATCCTGTTGTGGAATATGACTGCAGACCTTACTTGTGCTGACACATGTACACCTACAACACAAATGGATAACATTATAGGGATTGCAATCAACCAGTGTTACTAACAGCTACAAGGCATCATTGCAGGATGGCTACACTACCTGCCAAATATGCCTCACACTCTACTCCCTACAACATGTTACATTGCAGTACTGTGTTACACTGTTGTCACTGTGTGCATTCGAACCATATCAGCCTGTCCCTGCATTGATGGTATGGATGACAGGGATGTGGCACAGGTATCATCATATGCACAGGGCATCCTAGAATCCTAGAGCTGACAAATGTATACCTGCAACAAAAACGGATAACATTATAGAGGCAACAACCAACCAGTGTTACTAACAGCTATAAGGCATCATTGCAGGATGGCTACACTACCTGCCAAATATGCCGCACACTCTACTCCCTACAACAACAGTACTGTGGTACACTGTTGTACAGATACCATGTGCATCAAAACCATATCAGCCTGTCCCTGCATCGATGGTATGGATGACAGGGATGGGACGCAGGTATCATCATATGCACAGGGTGTGGTGTTGGTTTGCCAGAGGCCTAGGCTGGGCCATACATTTGACACCATGTGTGTGGGTGAGGGGTGTACTGTAGGGAGATGAGTGAGGAGATGTGGTGTGTGTAGATATGGGGTTGCCCTAGGTGTGTTTGCATAGTGTGTGGGTATGCATGCACACAGTTCTGCCATGTGGCTGCCCTACACAGGTATTTATGGACAGCTGCAGACCATACCTGGCAGGGTGTGTAGTTCACTGCCTCCGGCCATTGACACATGGACTGTGCCTGCCAGGGGTTCCGTGGGCACATCCAGGTACAGACCTCGATGAGCTACTCTCACCTGCTGACGACATTTGTCCGCTGGTACCAGGTCCCTCCTGGGACTGGCCAGGACCATGTGCACATGGCCTGCTGTGGTGTGGTGTAAACAGCACAACCCCCTCACTGCTGGGTCTGCTGCTGCCACTACAGGAGCCCCTTGCTGTCCTGGCACATCCACATTGACTATTAGCTGTTGGCATTGCTGGCCTATGTCCACGCGACCGTTGCCGCACTCCCACCACACGTTCAAGCACAAACAGACCACGGTCAGTGAGGGCCATCATCTCACCAGACCATCTATCCATGGAAGCCAGTTCATGGGCATTGTCATTTGATAATGTGAGAGCAGCTCTCTGCAGCCTCAGGACCTGTCTGTGGTAATGTTCTATACGTGCCTGTGCCACCATGACAGTCTGAAACATGCTTCTGCTGATACAGCTATGTCAACTCTGCCAGGGACATGATATCCAGTGGCCCTACTATGAGCATCCTGGAACATCAGTCCATGTGGTGGCCTGCTGGACATCCGGCTATGCCTGTTGTGACCAGACACAGTAGGCATGGTTACCATACTTTCCTGTGCACTGCCACCGAATGCCAGCTGTCCCTCCACTATGGACACTGATGATGGGGTGCATATAGGTACTAAAACTGTGTGCTGGGGTGGGGTAGCTAAAAGTGGGATGTCAAATGTTGGTGCAGTGTCGGCCCCTGACAACCCCACCTGTACCTCAACATTATTAACATCATCTTCAGTGTCTGTATGGACACCAACATCAGATTGCATGCAGGAGAGACCCTGACCCACCTCGCCACCTGTGGGAGAAAACAATAAATGCACTTTAAAACCTGTGCAGCATTGCTTAACAGTCACACAAACACACACACACACACACACACACACACACACACACACACACACACACACACACACACACACACCTCAATAATACCTACCTGTCCATGGCTTTACAGACAGTCCCACGTGTATGTCCATGTGTTACCCCATCCTGCATCACACTTGTTAACATACACACATTGATGCCACTGATTAACATCACAGTCCTCTAAATGCACACACAAGTGGCCACAACACAAGGCCTCTTGCAGCTTTACCTGCCTGACTTGTGTGTAGTGGCTTTACATGGCCTCAATGCTGTCTTTTGGTATGCACCCTCTGTATGCCCAGAAATGATGGGCATGGCCCCTATATGTGTGGGCTACTATGTTGTATCCATAATTTCTCACAATGGTGTGTCATGTGTATGTCATGCTCAGTACATGCCAGATATGCTGCTCCTTCAGCCTATCATGTGACAACTGTAATATTTGGATACACTTCCTAGTGTTAACTAGTACTTCCCCACTGCATCTGTAGAGCTGCATACGTGGGTTGTAGGTGACCTCTCTGCTGATTGTGATATTAAGTGTATACCTGGTGTCTACCTTCCCTCTGGATGCCTGTTCCATGCCACAGACCATATTATACTATTTGCTGTCCTGTGATTACACACATGACAGGTACTCCTGGTGTGTAATGTGGAATTCCATGTCCAAGTACTGCATGGTCCCAAAGGGAGGTACAGCCATATGAACACCCCACAATCACATATGTGCATACATCACCACACACACAAACATACACATGCACACATGCATCCTACATGCATCTACCTCCCTCCACTTCACCAGAGTGATCATGCAGGCAAACTAACTAACCACCAGGATGCACACACACACACACACACACACACACACACACACACACACACACACACACACACACACACACATACAGGTGAGGTTGCACAATGGTAGTACACATAGTCCTCCTATTACCCATCTGCCAACATGCAGAACATATGGTACAACACAGCATGCAGTTCAGCTATAGTCAATCCATGCTAGCAACAGTATACATGTGTGTGATGCATATTCTGTGTCACTAGGTAATGCCCCTTCTCCTGGATACCACTGCACCCATGTGCACAGTATTGCTGTGCACCTGTTCTGCACCCTGCCATGTACTGTGCACCACAACTCACAGGTGTACAACCCATTGCCGAATGTGTAGTACTGTGTCAGTTATGTCAGCTTTACTTCCCACAGTGCCTATGTTTTTCTGCAACACATACCTGGGATGATATGTGAACAGTTGTCATTGGCAACCATCAGAGCATACCATGGTTATGGGGGGTGTACACACCTTTATTGATTTTCCACACACATCCTTGATCTGCCATGGGACCACATCACCACATATCTTAGCAGTAGACAAGCCTGATATGTGACATATGTCCTGCACTTTCACATGCAGTGTGTACAGATTGTGATAGGTGTGCGGCTGCTGACCGCAATGCATACACACCATGTGGGTGTATGTGTGCACACCCTTATCATGACGGCTTATTGCACCCCTTCTTGTGTGTACTACAGCAGCCATTGCTCCTGGCAGGGGTATACCAGCATGGGCCATCTGCATTTGCCAGTGTATGTCAGTTTCCCTACACATGTCCCCCTATTCTACATGATTGCAAGGTCTACTCATGTGCACATCCCATGGTGTTCACACATTGCGGTCACTATTGCTGTGTGGGTAGGGTTACGGCTGCCACAGGTCCAGAACCTGACTATGTGCAGATAAAGCCATTCTTACCATCATTAGGATCCCTGCTGCAGTGCACTGGTGTGTTATGCTGAGACCCCCCATTCAGCCTTTTTGCAGATGCATGACAAGTAAGCCCTACACATGTGTGTCACTTTGCAGTGTCCCATACACTGAACACCACATGTTACAGCCTAGTCCCAGGTGATAATGTGGACCACTGTAATGCCTTATGCCATAGTGCATCTCTGCAGCAGTTGCCATTGTTCTACAGGTATATACACTGGTGTTGCACTGTATATGGGTGTTGTTCCAAACATGTCACTACTGTAGGCCATGTCTACCACCAGTATGTTACTCCCTGTGGACACATTCTTCAATGAGAGGATGTTAGTTATCATGCAGGTGTCGGACTTACCTTCCCAATACCCCACCATGGTCACCCCTGTGAGACCGTGCGTTCACAGCAACAATACATGCACATGTACAGCATGCATTCTGGGTAGGTGTGTTAGATTTGTGCATGGAATATACCATCACCATTACATGCCCGGTGTGTTGGTAAGCATCTACATAAAACATACTCACCAGCTACAGGCTGCTGTCTTGTTGGTATCCCAGAAGGACCTACATAAGAGGGTGAGAGATGCAATGTCAGTGGCCACACCTATGGAAGTGCTACACGGTGGGTGCAGTTTTACCATACATCAATGGTACATTCCCACGATACTACCACATCTGGACATCTGTTTATCACTACAATGCAGCAACACAATATATCTATGACATGTCAGATATGCATGATCTACCAGTACCAATGCAGATGATTGCACAACAGTGGTTGAGTCATGTGCCCTGTGTCCTTACCTGCACGCTCCTCAGCTAGTGTGTAAGTGACATCCACCTCCACGAAGGAGTCCAGTGGTTGTTGGCTGTCTGGACGGGCATGTGCCATGAGGCTGACCAGGAGTTCCTGGACCTGCTCATAACTGCGGTTGTGCAGTCCGACATCATTGACCCTGTGGACTAGGTCATTCCACAGGGTGGTCTGCTCCTGCTGCTCATGTGTGTGCCTTCCAAACAGCACTGGATAGTGCTGGATCATGTGTGCTATCAACACTTCATTCTCCACATGGGAATAGGTGGGCAACCATGCATGTGCCATCTTGGCTGAAAGACATAAAGATGGAAACAGGTCTGAGCAACTCATATGGCAAGGTTACCACAGTTCATAATACACATCTCTGTCACCCCCCCCCCACCATATCAGCCTCAACAAACTGTACACACAACTCATTAGTTATAGCTACAGCTTAACTACCAGTTGGACAGATTTTGTATTGTACCACACCTTCTGCTATGTTATTGTCACCATGTCCCCTGTGTGGACACTATCATTGCTGGCCTGTTACAGACTATTCACCTGCATGCCATTGTCAGGGCCACTTTGGTTACATATATGCCAGTGGTATGGCTGCTCTGAGATTGCTGCAGATCTGACAGTCTGTGTTATTGTGGATAGCTATGCATGCTGTTGGACATGTAACGGGATTGTGTAGACTATTACTACCAACATATGTTCTATAACAGTGACACAATTACATGTATATGTTCAATTGGCCAGCAGATCCACCTCTCCAAACCCATCTGCCCATGACACCTGGCCACATCACATGTGTGTGCCAACCTGGGGTCTCCTGTGTACTGTTACAGCAATACCATCAGGTGGAACCACCCATGGGATGTTGCCCCCCCCCAGGGCACACACAAACATGTTCCTGTCCCCTGAGCTCAGGTCTAGCTTCTGTTCCATACCAGGCTCCACAGACACATGAGGGATGTGCGACATCAGTCTGAGGCACCCAATACACATTCACAGGGCCAACATGCTCCTCCTGTTCAGCCTCCAGACCAGGCACCTTCAGGACATGGACTGCTGTTGTGAGTAGCAGTGGATAGGAGGCTTGTTCCCATTGTGCCCATATTAGGGCCCATGGGGCATCCACATCACAGGCCACACACACCATCCACGGTGTTTACCCACCATGTGTCACATACCACCCCTGTAGAGTGTCCTCTATATTTACCAGTCCTGACCAACTCCACATGTGCACCTGCCATGCTTCCCCATATTCCAGTTTGTGTGTGTTTGTATATATGTAGACGTGCATATAGGTATATATCTATATATGTGTAGATATATGTGATGTATATATGTGCACATATTTATGTCTACACATTGGTATATGTATATTTCTGGACATGCATGCTGATATACATATATATATTTATATATTATGTATATGACATATGTACACATAGGTTCATAGGTTCATAGGTTCATACTAGGCTATCTGCCCAAGGGCATTTACAAGCCTAGCCCATAGTTTTGTGGCTTACGCCACCCTTTTAGTATGGGGAACTATACCCATTATTTTGCTGTGCCTATATGTGGGGTACATTCAGACATCAGCTTCACAATCTCACAACACCTTCCTGCACAGCTTCACTATTCTGCCTTGCTACAACACAGACAGGTGCCACATATGGACATGACCTGACAATAGGGGGGTATATGTAGGACCCAATTACAGAAAACCCTATTACACACCTATGACATTCTGTCATGCTACATTACAGATTCACCTGAGTATCCTGCCAGTGGTGGGCCATGGCTCCCACATATCCATCATAATGGCATTACTTCCGCCACCAGCTATTGGCCACATAATATACATACTTCCCATTACACAACACACACTATGATGGCTTACATCTTGTCTGCCAGTGCTGACCTGCACAGTTGATGGCTATGGCCCACTACCCACAGGGACAGACACTATTGTCCATAGCAGTTGTTCAGTTGAACATCATCACAACAACACCTGTTGGCACATATAAACCATTCCATATCATCTATCCCATTATGATGGACCAGGTACTACATTCTATTACATGTATATATACTTCACGTACCTGTTGTGGGAATGATGTCTTGTTGAATTACAGCTGGCTAAATGTCTTTGATGTAGGCTTTAATGTTGCAGATAATTGTCTTTTCTCTCTCTCTCTCTCTCTCTCTCTCCATCTCTCTCCAGTAAATGGATTGAGCTGCCTTGCATAGATTGCCGCCTGGCTTTAGTAGGTACTGCACATGATCAGGTGATGGCCTCTGCACCAATCAGTGTCCTCCACTTGATAACTGCATGCAGCTTGCTGTGTAGTACTTCCAATTACCACTGTCATGGCAACCACCAACTATAAATCCCTACATCATATGGGCATGACCCCTTTACCTTTCCTGTGTGATGGACATCCTTCCTGTGTGTGGGCATCAGTGTACAGACAGCAGGTAGCAATACCTCTTACAGGAGAACCGGCAGACTCAGGGCAGCTACATATTTGTAGGAGGTTCCAGAACTACAGACAGAGTGTGGGTAGAGTTGTGTTATGCTTTGTATAGCACTGGTGTTACAGGGTGTGTGTGTACATACTAGTTTACTTTGGAATTCAGTCTGTCTGCATACCTCTCAACTGTGGGCCTATCCTTTTGGTGGCCAGAGGTGTGCCTATCATGTTTTGTCTGTCCACCACACAGGTCCTGTGTCAGATATTTCACTGGCAGTGTGTGTGCTGAGTGCTATCAGTACATGGCTACATCCATTTATGTTTCTAACCTCAATTCCCTGACTAAGGGTATGTTGCAGACTATCCTGTACCACCAGCAACTTACTTAGTGTATGGCAACAGTTTTCCACATATGGGCCTGTGTTCCAGCCTCTGTCCTCCATCTACATACCAGGCTTTGCACATATGTCATGCTGTTGGGGGTTGTTCTGTAGTGGGCTGTGACTATATCATGCTGCCATGGCTGTCATTAGTCCACTGCTGTTGCATCCCCCACACACATGGTAGGGCTGCGACAATATATCTGTGGACTTCACCTACACAATACATGTGTGCCCTTATGCCCTCCAGAGGCCAGTGTATGTAACAGTGGTATATGGCCCTGTATTATTGAGACTAGGGAGGGTGCACCAAAAATAACCTAGGCTGTTACAAAATGTGGGGGTATCAGGAGTGAGCTGCCTTAAGGTATATGGATGTACAGTACCATACAATTCAGCTATATTTACATTACTTACATAAAGTGGGTCTGCCGTAAGTTATCTGGATATACAGTATACATGAACACCCGCACGTACGGATGTGCATGAACCAAACCAAAAGCAATAACTTTAAAAAACAAAAAAGGTCCATTACACAGAGGGTGATAACTTAGAACTTCTTTATTGGGGCAGCTCCAAAAAACCAAACAGCATACCAGTTTCGGTAACAGCCTTCCTCAGTGCTTAATAACAGCAAAAATGAACAGACCCTTAAATAAAGAGCATCATTAACATTCAAGAACATCATTGGTTGGTTAAAAACTATGACAACTCATTAAGGCTAGGGTTAAACACACACTCCCAGTCGAATAATCCAACCTGATTCTTTATTATTTAGTAAAGTGTGACAACTGACTTTAGAAAAACATTGATTTGATAATACCTCAGTAAGTTCGAAAAACAATGTGCTAGGCAGCAATCTAGATCTGACTTGCTGCAATATAAACAGTCTGGTATTGACAAAGATACACCACAGCCTATCTGATTGGTTACGACATTTGGACGAAATATTCAAACTTTCAAACACATTATTATCCATCATTGGGGCATTTTAAAAGCCAATACTAAGCTTAATGAAATTCTTACATAGGTTCATAGGTTTTAGTATGGGGAGTATATGGGGCACTACACTTGTGCCTTGTTGTGCTGCCTCTGTCGCAGTGACACTGAGGCCCATAGGATCTCATTTGAGGCATCCATAGGTCAAGATTCTTTGAACAAGGCCAGCGAGGTGCCATTGCTCATAACTGCATCATATTCAGCAATTCATTCACATAGATTTTTTAGGTAACATCTCCTATCCAGGTTTCCTATTCTATTTCCAGCCGAGCCGAGTCTGTGCTCTTGAGGTCTTTGTAGATTGATCTCATTCAGTGAGAGTTGAGGTATGGGTTCTATCTAAATGTTGGCCTTCTGGAGTTCGAGGCCAAGCAGCACTGAATCAGCGTGGAGTGATTTGATCACTGTATTCATCAACAGTAAGCCTTAGACAGATTTTTTGAGACCCTTTATCCTTTTGGGTTTTTTCGGTAAGGCGGCTCCAGCTGCCGCCAGTGTGTCGGGTCAGATACATGCAACAGTCTTTTGTTGGCCTTTTGAATCGGTGAGGAACTGAGATCAAGACCTCCAGACCTCCCTTGATCTAGATGAGAATCCCTCCAATGTGGGCATGAATGTAGGTGGGTCTGATGAGTGATGAGTGTTTACACATGACCTATATTGATCCAGATGTATCGACCTGGCGATACAGTGGGTTGATAACTTCTTGATGTAACCACATTTGCTTCAGATTTGCCTTCAGGGTCCCCAGGTCCTTCAACTCTCTAGTATTCATATGTTTTTGCATTTTAACTTTTTCCGTTTTCCTTCAAGGCCCATCCATCCTCTGTTTTCTACTGTACTGAAGGATGTTCACTCTGATTATTTGTTTTCATTATGACCCTTCAAGCGATATCATCTGTGTCGATGAAGCTTGTAACCTCCTGCTTTTGCATGTAAATGCGTAAAAGTAGATGCCAAACAAGCTGTTGGAGCTGTGTGCAAGCAGACCCAACTGTTGGGCCCAGGTTTTTGTCTGCAGAAACGCCAGCAAGGCTGGGGCCTGACCTGAGTCCCAGCAACTCTGACCCATGGGTTGATGTACCCATAAGGGGTTTAAACTGATCTGATTTCAAAGGGTTATGAGTTAAGCTGATGAGTTTTTCCAATGGGCGAGAGCCAGGGCTGTGTATGGACTGCACAACACCTTGAGACTGTTTGAGCTTGACAATCTGAAAGTCAACCAAGTTTAAAAAAAGTGCATCAAGTTTAACAAAAAGGATCCTTTGACAGCCCAAAAAGTCTAATCCAAAGTCTGCTTGCTTATGAGGTCCATTATGATCCTCTCCATAGCTGGTCCATGGGCTTGTAAAAGCAAGCGGCCGGTAATTTGTACAGGGTCTGGGGAGGCACCGCCTTTGTGTGAGTGGGTGGGACCACAGTTGCGCCACTCCCTGAAGTACGATCCAGAGGTAAGACTTTGATGATGAACCCTCCTTTCTTGTATTATTGTCCATTGGGGCCGGGATGGCCGATAATGAGGGGTACCTGATTGATGGCGCTGGGTGCTCCTGGGGAGCCTTGGAACCTGTTTGTCACAGCACACACAGATCGATGTTCTCCACTACTGAGAAGGCCCCTGGTGCGCAGTATTTAGACTTCTGGCATTGCATGGCATTGTTACCCTTAGTTTTTTTTTCTTTTTTGTGTTCTAGGGTGTAGGTTTAGAATTTGAGCCTTGCCTAAAAAAGGCACTATGGGGGTGGCAAGAGCCTTTGCCAATATCCGGAATCCCAGGGGTGACAGGTGCATGTTTATTCTCTTTTCACAGGGGACCCACTTTGGGGTCTCATCTTAGTCATTATAAATGTAAGGTCCCGCTCTTATTACAACAATCCACTTTATTTGGGATTTCCGAACACCTCAGTGAGATCAGGAACAGGAGAGCCACAAACGCTTTATATAAGCTCACTTTAATTCACAAAATGGCCAAGTTTACATTTACGGTTATTGATAAGGTCCAGGGCCAATGTTTTTCTGAAACCAGTATGCTGTTTGTTTTTTTGGAGCTACCCCAATAAAGGAGTTCTAAGTTATCACCCTCTTTGTGCTGGACCTTTTTTGTTTTTTTATCTGGATGTACAGTACCTTACAATTCACCTATATTTACATTACTTACATACACTGGGTTAATGCAGGCCTACTGCCTCCTGCCATACAGACTGTTCTGTTAGTCAGTTTGCTTGTGATGGTGTCAGTTATGCCTTGTTATGTGACAGTTACATGCCATTTGGTCAACTGAAGTCTTTTCCACCTAGTGATTTTGTACAGAGTGTAGATAGAAGCTGCTAAAATATACACCTGCATTACTTACTGTTGATTGTTTTGTATCCTGTGGCCCAGTCTGTCTTTACTATTGTACAGTTTGAAGGGCTTGGACTGGACAGCAACAGTTGTGAACCTTTCCAGACTACTGTATTAGTATAACTGTTTCACAGTTGCATTACTCTGTTTATATGGATGTCAGTGTCTGAACAGCTATATTACATGGCATATAAAACTGTAATAGTACATAAATAAAGGTTTTCCTTTTCTGAAAACCTGTGTGTGGTGTTTTATCCCATGACTTCTCTGTGGGTATATGTTGCAGGCAACAACTGTCATTTGTATGGGTGGCCCATACAGTGTCCAGTTGTTAAGGTGTTAACTGTAAGCATAGTGGCTGTTCCATATTGTGTGCACCTTCTACATATGTATCTTACTGTACATAGGTATATATATATATATATATATATATATATATATATATATATATATATATATATATATATATATATATATATCTGCATATATGTGTCTGTGTATATGTATCCTGGGGATGTTGATAGCTTCCACATTTTACATTTCCTATGGGAGCCAGACTGTACTGACATCATGCAGGTGGGATGTAGTACTGTTAACATCTTGTGCCCATGTCGTGTCAGGTCTTGGTTATGGGATCTGCAACACTTGGTAGTGTATTGCAGGGCGGACGTGTTTGGCTGTGGGGGGGTATACCTATTAGTATAAGACATATATTGTTTGTAGCCTCTCAACCCCATTAATGGTGCATGTGGACATATATGTTTTAGTTATTTCTACCATTGTTATCTACAGATGTATGGCCTTATATACCTGTATATATACCTATATAGATATATATATATATCTGTTTACATATATATAACTATGTCCGTATATACCTATATAGATATATATCTGCTTACATATATGTAACTTGCTCTGTATATGTAGACATACAGATGTAGAAATATATATGTGTCGATGTAGGCATTTGCATGTATATATGTTCATATTTATTTATATATATATGTATATATATATATATATATATACATATATAGATATGTTGTATCTGTTTAGATATTAATATATTTACGCACACACATATACATGTTGGAATACATTTTCTGTACTGTTGCATGACTAGGCTGGATGATAAGTTTTTGAAAACATCAGAGTTATGTATATCTGGCATGGCTTAGTGGTAAATCACTTTGGCTATGATGCGCAGGGTCCTGGGTTCGAGCCTTGCAGAGACTGTTTATTTTGTCGCTGGACAGAACACGGGCCATTGGATACAGAGTGATTAAGGCACTCTAAACCTGTTGTAAGTGGATTTGTGTGAAGGTAAGCACTGCTAACTTCCGGTTACAGTTTCCTATACTCTGTTACCTTCTGCATTACTTAACCTGTGTAGGCATTGCTTACCCCCACGCAAACAGGCTTAAACCCGCTTACTGCTGCTTAAAAGTGCTAATCCCGCTTACCCTGCATTAATTTCTTTAAAAGAAAAGAAAAAGGGGTTGATAGGAAAGTGGTAAAAAAGGGACACAAAGAGGGAAAGACAGTAGGGAAAATAGCCAGGGATGTGCAGGAAGGGTGTAGGGAAGGTCCATAGCTGGCCATTTCTTCTACAGCAACAGCTGTGCATATACACTGAATTTGGTGGTAGATTTGGACACTCAAACTCCTGGGAGAGGGGTGAGGACAACAATAATATGTTGTGATGCCAATTAGACCAGATTACATGTGTCCAGTGGAAATGTGTGTGAAATGGACAGCTATGTATGGGGCAAGATTTTTTGTGGGAACAGATTGCCTTTTTTTTCAGGTGAGAGTGGGATATTGGGGAGGGGTAGTAGGTATATTTGGGGAGGTAGGTTGGGTAGGGTAACAGACAACATGGATACAGGGGTGGTATATGACACATGTGGGGGGTAAACACCTTGATGGGGAGGGGTGTTGGGATATTGGAAGCCCACAAGCCCCTAGTGGTAACAGTGGGACTGAGGTCCTCACCCATGGGCAGTCACCACTGCACCTTCACAGCCCCGAAGGTGGCTGTGCTGGGGGCTGTGTCACAAGGCCAGGCTGACACTCTACTCAAGACACATGGCCTTCGAGCTGGGGTAGAAGATCACCAAACTGCTGGTTGATCTCTCTATGCACCATGACCCCGACCTGGCGATGAGTGACAGGTGCCTGTCTGTGCCCACTACCAGGGGGGGTGAGCCCCATCCCCTGAGGTGGTTCCACCTGAAGGTGGTGCAGGACCAATGGACAGGGAGGTCCTGGGTTGGGCCCCAGAAATGCTGCTGCCCAGTGCCACGGCCAGCTGAGGTGGGACAGGTGGGTCCGTGGGGACCAGCCTTCCCAAGCGTGCTATAGTGTTTAGATTTCATCATCATTTGTGGGTTAGTAATAGTCAACACATTCCAGGGTTAGGTATAATAACATGCATAGATATTCCCATTAACCCAGACACCAGATACGGAATAGTTGCATAGCCAACAGAACACATGCATATATGGGACCACAGTGGTAATAAGAACAGCATGCAAGTACATTGATGTCACCATGCCACCAATGTTGGAATAATTCAATATAGCACATGCATGGGAACCATCAAAATATTTATCAAACAATTGGACATTATCAGAACATCGTTGTCCTTACATACTGCTTGGGGTGGGTATGTTGATTATTGTTGGAGATATGGTGGGGGTGAGAGAAAGATGTCAATTAGCAACTAGTATATTCCTGTAGTCCACATTACTTTCCTAGTCAGTGCTGTTATTTGTACCTTACAAGTCTTACTACACTACCCTATAGTCTTAGTTTGGACAGTGATATGGCTGTCATCCATCATTACACATGAACTGGTTTTATCTGCAGTATACACCTCTTACCTGGTATACCTGTGGAGGGAATATTTGTTAATACTAACTACCTGTTTCTACATATACTCCCGGATTCTGGGTTGTTGTTTTGCACATAGCTTTCCAACTCTTTCTGCACAGACTCTGGCCATGTGTTGACCACATGCTGGTGTGCCGGGACATATCTAGAATATTGCCCTCTTCCAGCTTTAGTGACCTGACACACACATATACATGCTTTCCTACACAGTTATATTATGCAGCACAGTGTGGGTGACAGTGACCAGTGATACTTTATTACTCAGAGAAACTGCAACACTCACAATTCCTTACAATATCAGAGTGAACAGTACCAGTAAAGAGTATAATGGGCTATATTTCTCAGCACAGTGTTTGTATCCGAAGTACCTGTGGGAGCAATGTTTGTTAGCACTACCTCTCTGTTGCCACACAAAGTTCCGGATTACACATTAGTAGTATGCACATACATCTCACTCTGTTATGTACACACTATGGGCACAGCTTGACAACATGGGAGTGTAGATAGGACATACTTGAAATATTACTCTCCTAACAGTTTCAGGGGGTTGCTACAGTGACAGGTGTGTTCTCATGATGTTTGACAATCACTTGTATTCCCTGCTTGCTGGGTAAACATCTGGGATCATCCCACAGACTTACCATGGGGGCAGGGGGAGAGGCAGCAGATATGGGCACATATACTAGACATTCGGGCCTCATCTGTACAGTTGTGGGGTATGAATCTGTATGTAGCCTAATTCCACTCCCAGGATTCAGACCATGGCTGTGTCTGTTACAACTTAAACACTGTCCATCACAGTTGTGTCTGCTATATAGATATTGCTGTATATCTCCTATCTGCTTTCTGTCTTATTAATCCCCTGTGCTTCTGCAGTCTGACCTTGTATTACAACACTCTTATACAGATTTCCTAGACAGTTATATGCTGTAGGACAGTGTGGGCGACAATGATGTGTAATACCTCATTATTCAGAGCAACTGCATATCGTTCTTGTATTTCTGGGCACAGTGTTGGTATCTGATAGACCTGTGGGAGGAATGTTTATTAGTACTACCTGAATGTTCCCACACACAGTAACAGATTCCACATTACTATTATGCACATACATCTCACTCTGTTACTGTACACACTCTGACCACAGCTTGACAAGTTGGGGTGTAAATAGGACATACGTGGCTTTTTAGTCACATAAGGTATTAGGGAGTTGCTAGTGTGCCAGCTTTGTTCTCATAGCTGTGTGTCAATCAGTTGCATTTCCTATTTGTTGTCTATACATTTGGGATAATCCCACCAATTTCCCAGGGGGACAGGTTGTTAGGCAACAGATATGGGCCACTTTACTAGACATTCTAGACATATCTGTACAGTTGTGGGGTATGATTCTGTATGCAGACTACTACCATTGGCAGGATTCAAACTGTGGCTGTGTGTGCTAACAAAACAACAGTTCACATCTTAGTTGCATGTGCTATTCAGTTTTTGTTGTCTGCATTTTCCCTGTTTACTGTCTATGTGTCTCTCAGTTGTACTAAATGGCCTCTGGGGATTACACCTGTCATATACAGGCATTTGTACACATTCAATGTATGGTGCACAGTGTGGGTAACAGTGCTTAATACTACAGTACTATTACATGATCACATATCTATATTACTGTATGATACCAGAATATACACATGCAGTCCAGCAGTTAGACCTGTTTTGTCAGGCTATTGCACTTTTATTGACTTACAAACAATGTGAGACTCTTCCTGCCATATTTTCTAGTGTATGCAGTACTTGCCTTGAACAATACAGGTTTTATACAAGCAATTAATTTACTACTACTTTTATTTTTATTTCCTATGACAATAAATGCATGAGTATTACTGACCTGCCTTGTGTCGCAACCTTGCAAGGCGACTGATGTGGGCCTCTTGGCCCTATCCATTGGGGCTGTGGGAGACATAAGTGGAATATTTAGCCATACCTATCCATGATATACCTGAGCTGACAATTATTACACACATACTGGAGTGATACTTGCACACAATTGGAACATCCCCTGCAGCTCTTGCCTGCTGGAGCCACTCCTCCAAGAGGTCCCCCTCACGCTGCTTCAGGCCGACATAGTGGTGCCTGACCTGCTCACCAGTTTGGGGTATGCCAGTGGCACTGGTGAGGTCATGGGTGAGACAGTCCTAGGCCTCCGCCTTATACTGGGATACCTGGTACTGGCCCTGCCGCAGTCTCTGAGCATGGTCTTTAAGTAGGAGTCCTGCCATGACCTTGGACTCCTGGATGCACCAGCACTGCACCCAGAAGCGCACTCCTTCTCCCCATCCTGCCATAGTCCTGCAAGGGGAAGCTACAACCAGTTACGAGATGTATTCCCACCTCTTGGGTTTAAGTAGGGCCAGTTTCCCGCACTTTTCCATGATTGACTGGTTTTGAAAAGGCTAAGCTATGGGAAAACCTGCTTAATGAAGACTGGCATTGTTTAAAGTGGTGTAACACTGGGCACATTGAGTTAGCTGGCCTACACATTGCATACACCTCCTAAGCTGGCCTGTGCAATGCTTAGCATTGCTTACATTAGACTTTGCATTATTTTTTTCTTTTTGGCATTGATTTCTTATTCATTACATCTTATATATCTGCCTGGTATCCATGATTAATGTGTACACACACTCTATGGGGTCCTTGTGTTTTATTGGGGACTTCAGCACTCTATTACAATTACACCTCACTTCTGGGCTTACTGCTGTACTCCGGTTCACATATTTATGTTATGTAGTGGGTTATGGAACATATGACTGTATACTGATTCCTGCCAAAGGCTCAGTTTGGTTTTACTATGGTGAGGACTTGTTTGCTGATACCTCATTCTTCTGTACTTCTGTGAAGGCTTGGTGGTTAACTACTGTGACTATGTTGTATAGGGTCCTGAGTTCAAGACCTGCATGGCTGTTTATTTTGTTGATGGGCAGAACAAAGGCCATTGGATACAGAGTGATTAAGGAACTTTTGAGCAGTTGTAAGTGGGTTTGAGCGACAATCTTCTTGTTCTTTCGGCTGCTCCCGTTAAGGGTCGCCACAGCAGATCAACTGTTTTCATTTCTTCCTGTCCTCTGCATCTTGCTCTGTCACACCAACCACCTGCATGTCCTCTCTAACCACATCCATAAACCTTATCTTAGGCCTTCCTCTTTTCCTATTACCTGGCAGCTTCATCCTTAGCATCTTTTTCCCAATATGCTCTGCATCCCTCCTCAGCACATGTCCAAACCAACATAATCTTGCTTCTCTGGCTTTGTCTCCAAACCTTCCATCCTGAGCTGACCCTCTAATATACTTATTCCTAATCCTGTCCATCCTGTTCACACCCAGTGCAAATCTTAACATCTTCAACTCTGCCACTTCAAGCTCTGACTCCTGCCTTTTTGTCAATGCCAATGTCTCCAACCCATATAACATAGCTGGTCTCACTACCCTCTTGTAGACCTTCCCTTTCATTCTTACTGGTACTCGTCTGTCACAAATCACTCCTGACACTCTTCTCCACCCACTCCATCATGCCTGTACTCTCTTCTTCACCTCTCTTCCACACTCACAATTACTCTGAACTGTTGATCCCAAGTACTTTAACTCATCCACCTTCACCACCTTTACTCCCTGCATCCTCACCATTCCTCTATCCTCCCTCTCATTCACACACATGTATTCTGTCTTAGTCCTGCTGACCTTCATTCCTCTTCTCTCTAGAGCATATCTCCACCTCTCCAGGGTCTTCTCCACCTGTTCCCTACTCTTACTACAGATCACAATGTCATCTGCAAACATCATAGTCCATGGGGACTCCTGTCTGAGCTCATCTGTCAACCTGTCCATCACCATTGCAAATAAGAAAGGGCTCAGAGCTGATCCTTGATGTAATCCCACCTCCACCTTAAACGCATTTGTCACTCCCACCGCAGACCTCACCGCTGTTACACTACCCTCATACATATCCTGTACCACTCTTACATACTTCTTTGACATTCCTGACTTCCTCATACAATACCACAACTCATCTCTAGGCACCCTATCATATGCTTTCTCTAAATCCAAAAAGACACAATGCAACTCCTTCTGACCTTCTCTGTACTTCTCCATCAACACTCTCAGAGCAAACATTGCATCTGTAGTGCTCTTTCCTGGCATGAAACCATACTGCTGATCACTAATCATCACCTTCCTTCTTAACCTAGCTTCCACTACTCTTTCCCATAACTTCATGCTGTGATTGATCAGTTTAATTCCCCTGTAGTTACTACAGCTCTGCACATCACCCTTATTCTTAAAAATCGGTACCAAAACACTTTTTCTCCATTCCTCAGGCATCCTCTCACTTTCCAAGATTTCATTAAACAATCTAGTTAAAAACTCCACTGCAATTTCACCTAAACACCTCCATGCTTCCACAGGTATGTCATCTGGACCAACAGCCTTTCTGTAATTCATCCTCTTCATAGCTATCCTTACTTCCTCCTTGCTAATCCACTCCAGTTCATGAAAATATGTTATTTATTGGGTTATTCAGCATAAATAATACTCATAACGTGCTTTGCCATGGGAAATGGAATGTGCTGCAGTGGGACTCGAACCGAGAATGCCTGCTCGTAAGGCGAATGCTATGCCCACTACACTAATGCTATGCTGCTTCATTTGCATATATCTTCCTTGTTATCCTCTTCAGCCATTTAAGCTGAACTAACAGTAGCTAAGCAATGGGCACACCTACGCACCTATGGTTAGCTTTAATCGGGTCTATATTATATCAACGAATGCTTAAAAAAGCGAACGCTGATTGATCGACCTAATTTAAGCGAAAGCTCACAATCTCGAACTGTCAGATCAGCGATTTTTTTCCCAGGGAAAATAATCGCTGATCCAAAACACATACACACAACACAAGCACACCAAACAAACAGAAATCCACACACATACACCTAAAATCTGATACCTAACCCTACACTAAACTATGCACACACCACTAACTACCCACTTACCTTAACCCAAACCTTAACCCTAAGGTCCATCACTATCGCACACTCACCTCACCCACTCCCTAACCCTAACTCACTTAAATCCGCCCTAACCCTCATGTCCACTCAATCGCACACACACCTAACCTGAGCTCTAACCCTAACTCACCTAAATCACCCTAACACTCACATCCACATAATCGCACATTTACCTGAATCCGACCGGTAACTTTCCACCATAACACTGAAAATACCGAAGCAACAGAAACGGACAACCAAATTCTTTCCCTAGGAAAAAAATCGAGTTTCTGCTGCTTTGATATTTTACAGTTTCACAAAAATAAGTTCGATCAATCAGCGTTCACTTTTTTAAGTGTTCTAGGATATAATATAGACCCCTTTAATCGGATTTAAAAAAATAAAAAAAGGATTTCTTCATTTTATTTATAGATACTGTTGCTTTTGTACACAAGGGGGATTGTTGGTGGGGATATGCGGTCACCTATGAGCAGTCTCACTCATTTCATTGTGGAGGCATGTATATTCTGAGAGCTCTGCTCTCAGACATGCCCCCTGCACTCGTACATGCTCCATGTAAGCCTAGGAGCTCAGGCAGCGTGCCTCATTACTATGCATGGTGCGTTGCCGTCCTGCTCCTAAACAGCCGCCTCTGTGCAAGACTAAGCTAGTCCTGCATAGTAGAATAATAAATCTGGGGGATTGTATTTCCTCTGTTTTGATGTTCAGAATGATGCAAATGAAATGCAGATGTCTGTGTTGAATGCTGTGTGCCTTCTCTCGCAGCTGCATTTTTATCTATAGTCCTTGAAGCATGTTCCAGACACTGAACATTCAGCTTGTCTCAAGCCGTACCAGAATATATATGTATGGTACCAAACAGAAATACATGTATTTAACTGACTATATTATTTCTACATATATTATAGTGACAGATGTGTATATACATCTAACTAGCAAATAGATGTGCACATGCATTTATACATTTTTAAACATATTTATCACTGTATACATTCCCTCTGTTTTATTTTAAATACAAAACTGTCTATAGTCAAGTAGTATTGCTATTAACTAGAAACACATTGGGAAACAAAACTTTTAGTTTTCTTTTAATACAAGTTAACACAGTTTTATAATGTCAACACATTGACAACCATTACTATTAGAACTGGATGAATCTGAATATGACACTATATACTGATGTTCTATACAGTAATTTATTGACAATGCTTGAGGATTTTATTGCAGTCTTGTTTTTTGAAAAAAAAACACATATGTCACAAATGTCAAGCTTTGACTTGTTACTCTATTTACATAGATAAACCATTTACTATATACTGTACAGAATACACTTGCTTGTACAGATTGTTTTTGTATTTGTATATACATGGCTGTAATGTACACTCAGTCTAGTTTTCAAACCTAGCATTATACTGAAGCCTGCTAATTACATTACTTGAAAAATTAAAATGTATTTTTGGTATTACCACCTTGCACTTTTATTTGAGCCCCTTTTGCAGTACTGTTTACACAGTTAGTGTAAAATTGAAAGCATGCCCTTCCCCCTGTACTATACATCATTTTACTGTAGTATTGTTTATTTGCTTTATGCTATGAGAATTGAATGTATGCTTGCCTTTTGGCTGTTACCTAGACTGTGACACTTTGGTCTTACACATTTGCTTTTTGATTTGATCATTTTCAAAAACAGAACATATTTTTATAAAGCTTTTGCTGTTGCCTATACTGTTAAAGTTGTAATAGGAATCGCTTTTATTAATTTTTGAAAAGATGTTTACTGTTACTAGTAGCTATTTGTACCCTCTCTTTTTGTAAAGGGACCCACATAATTTATTTTAACTGCATACCATAGCCCATGTACTGGCTGTACTCGGTGTAGTACTTACATGCAAACCTTTGTTCTTTTTGCTTAATGCTGCACGTGAATACTTAATAATAATGTTTTAGAAAAATGTAAGCCATATGGCCTGGTGACCAGTTTTATTTCCTTGACCTTATAAATTTCAGTACCAGTAACATTTTATCTTATGCAACATTCCTTGTAACTACCCATTCCAGCCTGGAATGATTTGAGCTCAGATTACTTACTTTTTTCTTTCTGCGCATTCTAGATGCTTAACCCATAACTCCTTCAGCACTTACTTGTACCTTCAGTCATTTGTTAATATACTTGCAACTTGATACTAGAATGCAGTTGTAATAAACATTAACTTGCTTAACTATGCATAATATTGCTTTTGAATACTGTTTTTGCTGGAGTCTTTGCTATTTTTATGCTATTATACAATTACAAAATATTGTAAGAAACAAGAGATATTGACTTAACTAACACATGCTTAAAACAGATATATTTACATGACATATATTTGCTGTTGTGTGCCTTTTGCTGTACTTTAGGTGAAAGAAAATACATGCATGTCAGTCTTGTGATGTCATGTCTCTTAGTTTCATAGTTTCATAGTTTAGTACTAGGCCATCTGCCCTGGGGCATTTATAAGCCTAGCCATAGTGATGTGGCTTTCGCCACCCCATGTAATGGCACAAATGTGTACAGAATAGATTTAGAATACTGTGCCTCTGTCTAGTAGTGACACAATGAAGACCCCCTTACATAATAGAATTAGTTTACTGTGCCTCTGTCTAGTAGTGACACAGAGATTACCCCCGGGGTAAACCTACGATCTCCCATCCACTCGTCAAGATTTCTCTTGAAGAGAGTCAGTGAGGGGCTCTGCCTAACATGAACTGGGATTCTGTTCCAGAGTATGGGAAACCTCTGAGTTATGAATCTGTCCCTCCAGCATGTCCTATTCATATTTGTGCTGAGGTTTAAATCTTTAGCTCTCGTGGTTCTGATGGATTTGGATTTTTTGAGGTGGAGAATGTCCATCCATTCCTGATTGGACATGGCCTTGTACGTCAGGAACAGATCACCTCTGAGTAGGCGGTATACTACTGAATAGAGCTGGAGATTCTTTAGTCTGGCAGCATATGACATATGTTGGAGACCCTTGATCCTCTTGGTGGGGTACTTTTGGGGTCTCTCCAGCTGTTGCAAGTGCCGGGTGAGGTACATACCAAATGGGGCATTGTACTCAATCATGGGCCTGATAAGGGAGGAGTATAGGTGTACAATGACCTCCTTTGATCTGGATGTGAATCCCTTCATGATAAGATGGGCAAGGTAGAAAGTCTTTCTAACCACTTTGGCAATGTGGGTGTCAAATGACAGGTCACTATCAACTTGGGTCCCCAGGTCTCTGATTATTTTTTCCGTACTCAGTGGGTTACTGTCTATGTGATAATTTGTGGGTACTTTGTTTTTCCCAAAGGGGATGACTATACATTTTTTGGCATTTAGTTTAAGGCCATGACTCTGGCACCAGTTGTCCATTTCAGTGAGGCCTTTCTGTAGGATGTATGTGTCAGCTGGTGTATCGACTATGGTGCCTAGTTTGCAGTCATCTGCGAACTTTGTCAGCCACAACCCTCCCATGTTTGCTTTCACATCTGAGAAATAAATGCCGAACAAGAGGGGTCCCAGGACAGAGCCCTGTGGGACACCACTTGTGACTGGCTTTGAGTCTGACATGGCTCCACCGATTTTGACTTTATGGGTTCTATCCTTTAGCCAGTTTGCAATCTAACTTGTGACATATGGATTTACATTTAAGCTACTGAGCTTGTCTATGATGCCTGAGTGGGGTATTGTGTTGAAAGCTTTAGCCAAGTCCAGGTAGGCTGTATGGACTGCTTTGCCCTTGTCCATGGCTCTAGTGACTGTTTCGAAAAAGTCAACCAGGTTCAAAAGGCAGGATCTGCCCTTTACAAAGCCGAACTGGGTGGGATCAAGTGTCTGTAGGTCCCCAATGTCTCTGTTTATGAGTTCCATAATGATTCTTTCCATAGCTTTGCAGACCAGGCTGGTTAAACTTCTGCGTTTAACTACTCTTATTTGATTTCTATGCCCTAGAACTGTTTTGTTATTTGAAATTTTTTGAAAATCACCATTTAAGTGCCTAGCTTTAACTGAATGAAATTTTTGCTGTGTATGCTTAACCATTTTCTAAAGGTAGAATAGTACACTGTAAATGATTTCCTATCAGCGCAGTTAACTGCTGTTGCTTTAAGTCTTTACTAACCAGATTATATTTGTCAGCATTTTGTTCTGCTGACTTTAAAGCTTTTATGTACTTCTGAAAAAGTGTTTGCATATGTTGTCTGAACTATTTGAACTCACCCCAACTGTGTCTTAGAAGATTATTAAATCTTTTTGTCAGTTCACCATGAACCTCGTCTCTGCTTTTATCTGTTTTGTAATGTGCAGTGGTTTTATGCCACTTTTATCTAGCAAGATGTACAGAAGATTTTCTAAATAACTGACTTGACTGATACTATAACTCTGAAATTAACATTTTACATGTGGTGACAGGACATAATGCATCTGGTTGTTTACCATTACGTTTATGACATTGCACATATAAATCAGTTTCATATGACTTGCACAATAAATGTATACTGTCATACAAATGACGTTGCTGTTTAAGATACCAGTCAAACATACATAAGGCATTGACATGAATTTTACCTAGTAAAGTACTACCTGTGCTACAGTTATGTTTATACCAATCTTTAAATCCTCACTATACACATGCTGGACTATTATTGCTGTCTACCTGAAAGGTAGTGTTACATTTCACAGTTCTTTTGTTTATGGCATCCATGCTGTAGAATGAGAAACAAAAAGAGAATTACCAGTTTCTGTGTGGAAGGTGGCCAGATCTTCTGTCAAGAAAACATAGAAGTCCCTCATTGATTCTCCCAAAAGGTGGTCAAACACAGCTGTCAGATTCAGTTGTGTGAATGTGCAGGTCCTGTGGAATCTGTAGAGATGCACTGTTCTGCTACTGGATTCTGTACAGAAGAAGGAGGCAAATGTTTGCACTGGAACTGAATGTACTAACTGAATAAAATAAAAAAGAAGCTGTAGTTGTCACAATAAGAAACTATTCAGTCCAACTGTGGCTCACCATTGAAAAATTATATGACATCTTCCTGTTGGTTTCCTGCTGTTACTTGCATTTGCATGCAACCATACCAAAGTATATTTAACTATTTTTTGTGATCAGCTAGTCTTATTACTGTATTGTACTAAGTACAATAAATACACTGAGATAACTGTTTCAGTTAATACGTATATTTTACTATTACATTTTCCTTTCAGATCTACAAGCATGCAACACAGATGCTGTCAGCTCTCTATGGCAAATTCCCAAAGCTTGTTTATATGCTCTCATATTTATACCAAAAGGTCTGATATTTTTCTCAAAGTCTGATGTATCCCAGTTATTTCTTTGTATAACAGATTTCCTTTGTTCTTCTAATTTATGATTTGTCCTTGTTTCAAGTTCGGTGGTCCAAGGAAACTCAGTTATCTGAAACATGGTGTTCCAGCACTACCTGATGTTCCAACTTTATCTTGCTTGATGTTACATCTCTTTACTTCGTTGATGTCCTTCCAGCTGCCATCTGCGCAGTTATTTGTTTCTCAATAACATGCTCCTTTAAATGGATGCCAAAATCTATTCAAGCTATGCCAGCACACTTACTGCTTTTTATTTTTCAGCATTTTATACTATTTCTAATTGAACCCTTTATATTTCATATCATTCTTGCAGGTTTTTATTCAAGCTAATAATCATGCTAGTGAAAAGACAGTGAACTATTATTCTTTCACCCATCATGGTATTAGAACCCCAAAAGACTTGGAGAAATTGAACCTTGTGGTAATGCAATGATCTAATGATAGCTCACAAGAATGGGGTCCATTCCCATCATGGTATTAGAACCCCAAATGACTTGGAGAAATTGAACCTAGTGGTAACGCAATGACCTTATGATAGCTCATGGTCAGTGCAAGTGCCTAAGTCCCTAATGACCGAGTATATTTTTAGGTGGGTGTCACATATAGGATCATGGGTGCCTGAGTTTGCTAAAGGACACAGTGGATTATTTCTTAGTATTTAGTTTGAGGTCATGGTCTAAGCACCAGTTGCTAGTGCGCGTAAGACTCTCCTAGAGAGTCCAGTCATCAATTGGGGTATTTATGACAGCTCTCAGCTGGCAATCATCAGCATACATTGTCAGCCACAGGCCCTTGCTGTTAGCTTTGATGCCAGAGAAGTAGATACCAAACAGGTTTAGTCCAAGAACAGATCCGTGGTTTAAGCACTGATAACTACTCTTTCGGTTGAGATTGTGTCTCCAACACTAATTCACTGGGTTTTGTCAATCAGTCAATTTGCTATCAAGGAGTAATATAGGGGTTTAAATTCAGTTTGATTAGTTTATGTAAAGCTAGAATGGTATTAAAGGCTTTGCCCAAGTCCAGGTGTGTAGTGTATACGTATTTGCCTGAATCCAGTGCCTTTTTGACAGGTTCATAAATGTCCACCCAGGTTTAGAAACCAGGATCTGCCTTTAGCAAACCTATTCTGACTCAGGTCCAGGAGATGAAGACTGCCTATGTAATTTTGTACTGAGTTTCTGTTATGATTCTTCAGTTAGCCTTACTGATACGTTTAGTGAGCCTTATAGGTATATAGTTTCCTGGATCAGTAGTGGGTCCCCCTTTCTGGAGTGAGATGACCACAGCACTTCTCCATACCTCTAACATGAATATAGTGGAGAGTATAATAAAATTAGTAACAAATCAGCCAGCCACTGTTTGGTGCTGACAAAACAACAGCCTGTTACATTGTCTGGGTCCATGAACCAGTGCTCTTAGCCTTAAAGAGAGCACTTTGAACTTGCTCAGAGGTGATTGGGAGGTTGTCTGGTGCCATGGAATATTGTCTGGTGCCATGGAATGTTGTCTGGTGCCTTGGAATGCTGTCTGGTGCCATGGAATATTGTCTGGTGCCATGGAATGTTGTCTGGTGCCTTGGAAGTATTATTTTAGCCTCTCACAGAGATTCTATTGTTCCAAAGTGATCTTGAGGAAGCTAAATATTCAAGAATAGTGGGGACTACAATGTGGGTAATTATGGTTAAAGCTAGCACTCAATCTGTTTATTAATATACTGCCTATATACTTTGGAATAGAGTATGTGATATTATACATGAGCATAGCACATTGCTGGACATGGATTCCTTAATTTCCTGACATAGCTGAAGAAAGACATTTTCTAATAATGCTCTTACGTTCCTTGCCGGCATGTTCCATTGTGGTCTCAAGGTAGGCAGGAATTTTTTGTAACTTTGGATCATTTTCCTTCTTTTTCATGCAATTTATTTATGTGGTTCTACCAGATAGATTTATTCCCAAATTTACAATTATATTTAGAGCAGTTGTGTACTGGCTTTTCTATGCAGCTGTTCAGGTGCTATAAAAGTCAGAAGCGAATGTGGTATCCTTCTCACTTAGGTCCATTTGTAAGGGATTGCTAGGAATTTTGCATATGTCTTCTACAACCTCAAGTAGGCTTGCCCTGGAGTAATTCATAAGGATGGTCTCATTTGTTGATGTGGTACAAATAGGCCTGACAACAAAAATTACCAGTTTGTGGTCAGATTTAAAATGAGTAGCTGAGGGGAAGGGTGCAGGCAGGGGATACATTGTTAAGGGATGGATCAAGGATGGTAGAAGTGATTACTTTTATAATTTTCTCTAACACATTGGTATTAACAAAAAGTCTAGGAAACGTTGAGCATAGCTATTTTGTGAGGTGCAAGTGTGCCAGTCAACACTTACGTAACTGAAGTCACCTAGCAAAATGGTATTTGATATGGTATTTAATGCTTCAATGGTGATAAGGTAATTTGCATGATTTTGAGGGGACATTGATGGGGATTTGCAGCTAGTGATAAGAAAACAGAGGGATTTGTTAAGAATGGTTTGGACTTTCAGGAGCAGCAAGTTAGAGTTATTGGTAATTTGAATGTGAGGTGATGGTGTTTCTAGCAAACACAGATACTTCCCTACAGTTACCCCAGGGCATGAAGGCATGATAGATGCTTACCCCTGGTATAGAGACATGTAGAAAAAATGTAGAAAGGATGCAAAGAAACTTGTCAGTCATAGAAAGTCTAATACATTGCAGCTTAATTTCAAAGTAAATATGCTAAGCAGTGTCTGCCTGCCAAACTGTACAGAGGATGAGCTGTTAATGAGCTAGGTTTGATTCCCTCGGCCTTCAGTTGCCATCTGTGTGACTCTGAGTTAGTAACTTAACCAGACAGTGCAGTGGGAATGAGGCTGACAAAGATCATGTGGATCAGTGCTGTATCCTGGTTTATAAATAAATCATTAAATCGATCTGTAAATAAAAATTCAGGAGCAGTGCGCACAGCAGGTGGTATTTTGTAAATCATAAATCAGATCTCATATTTGTGAACAGCTCACGCAGGCTACTCTTAGTCAAAAATTCACGTCTCTTTAATATTTGCTAAAAAACAGACCCATTGAAATGCTGATCTGAAATTGACTTCATGAGGATAGACTGCATTAATCAGCCCTATCCCTAGTATTTATCACTGACAGGTGTGTGGAAAGCATTAGCATTATGTTAGCTTGAAAGCCCTATTCACTATTTACACGTATTAGCTGTAAGGACTTTGACCTTTCAAAACAGATCAAAGAACGTTTGATCAGTACTGACTGGTGATTAAGAGATGATAGTTTTAAGAATGACTTGAAAGGAGATGTAAATGCACAAAAAACATCATTCTTGTTTGATCTTTCACTCTCTGACATCGTCGTACTCTGTCAACGTATCTGGAAAATAGTTTTTGGAAGTTATGACAGCAACACTGACTACATCAAGAGGTGGTGCAGAGTCACATACTGAGATAACAAATACATCAGCTAGCCTATCCTTTGTTCTCTTCTCATTTTGACTTATATTCCTTTTTTGGTTATCATTTTTTCCTCAGAATGTGCACACTGTTTTGATGAATGTGTTTGGAATGCAAACCAAGATGCATATCAATGAAGTGATTTCATTAAGTTGTGAAATTCTTGCAGAAGAACAAATGGCAAAAAAGAATTACATTTTATATGCTTTTAATTTTTTTTCATGTACTGTGTACTTAAGCTTCATAAATTCTGATGTCAGATAAAGAATGTTTAGTAGTCCATATGCATTTCTGTACAAAATGGTTAAACTGCACAAACTAGTTATACTGAGAATGACTTATCACTCTTAGTCACAAAAAAAACTGAGGTGTGTCCTACACAATCCTGAATTCTTTCTGTACGGCTCAACTCACAGAGATATCCCTCTTCCAACACCACTATCTCTGTGAAGAAATACATCTCCATGAGAGCTTGCTGAATCAGTACAGTTCTGGCAGAATTTGCTGTGGTTATCAAACTGCCTCAGATTAAGGTACCTCTAAGGGTTAAGGCAGAAGGTTAGTTATCTTCAGGCCATATTTTCCTAGAGTTAGAGCAGATCTGACATACGAGAAGAACAAGGATTTATTAAAGGAAAAGTAGTTAGAATCATTTGCGAAGCAGAAAGAAACAAAATTACTTCGAAATAATCAAAGCAAATCAGGTGATACAGATTGCATTCCCATAGCTAAAATAATAATCCCTAAAACAGAAGAGCAAAACCATTACAAGAATGAAAAGGGAATGGAACACAGGGTTACCTCTCAACTGTCCAGATTTTTGCAGGATACTCTGATTTTTCTGCAGGATATTTTTGGTATGTTTCTCATAAAATGTGTGGTGTCTATCAAATTGTTAAAGACTGAAGTCACTAAATAATGACAGACATTGGAGTTTCAGACTTTATAATGATCCAAAATGCACGCTAATGCAAAACCTGTTATTCTAAGTACCTTTCTCAATTTATGAGATCGCTATTTAAAATCTGTCCCCAACATACACAATCATTATTTCTGACTTTGTCAAGCTTTCTTGTGACATAGACTCCATACTGATTAGGGATATTTTTTTTAATAAGAAGATTTATCTGGAGGATTTCCAGGTAATTTTCTGGATGTGAAATTATTTTTTTAAAAAAGTATGGGGGCACCACCTATACCTCTTAACTGTACAGATTTTTGCAGAATGTCCAGATTTTGGCCTCATATTTTTGGTCAGTTTTTTCATAAAAATGTGTTTTTTGGGCAAATTAGTGGTAATCATTAAAGACTGAAGTTAGAAAATAATGACAGACATTTGAGGTTTTGACTTCATGTCCTTCAGAAAGTTCATAGGTTCATAGATTAGTACTACGCTAACTGCCCTTGTGGGTCATTTTGTAACCCTAGCCAATTACCCCATGTGAGAATCAAACCCTGCACCTTGTGTCTGCAAGGTAAACACCTGAACAATTCTGCCATCCTCACCCACTCATGCTAATGCAAAACCTGTTTTTCTATCAACTTTCTAAGTTTGTAAGAGCAATATTTAAAAATTGTCCCTATTTTTGGGCCTTAGTCCCACTTTTATTTTTGGCTTTTCCAGATTTCTTGCTCTAAGAGGTTGAGAGGTATGACACCACCACCTTTAATGCTTTCATCTAAGAAGTTGGGCCTGAAAATGTGGTAGGCATTGAAACCATGCAATCAGTACTCTCATTGGTCTTAAACTCTGCACTGATATGGTAATCTGTTTGGTTTTAAACCCTGTACTGATGTAATGCTCACACTGTTCTCAAACTCTGCCACAGTGCAGTGCTCACATTGGTCTTAAACCTGGCATTGATGGAGTGCGCTCGTTGGTCTTAAACCTGGCATTGATGGAGTGCGCTCGTTGGTCTTAAACCTGGCATTGATGGAGTGCGCTCGTTGGTCTTAAACCTGGCATTGATGGAGCGCTCGTTGTTTGTGAACTAGCTCTCATTGACAATGTATATATCAATGTTTTCCAGGCTAAGTATTGCTTGTACAGAGTGGATTTTTTTGTTAAGGCCCCAAGCATAGGGCAGTAATAGTTTTATGTTATTCAGATTCTGTTTTATGTTAAAAGCTTTAGAAGACTGACATTGCCTAAAAAAGACACGATGAAGGATGACAAGGGTTTAGCCAAAATATGAAAGCCTTGGGGAGATAGGTGCAGGCCATCCCTGGCAAAGCAGTTAGGACTGCTTACCATTTCCTCCAAGACTGATACAAATTGTGCTCTCTGTAACAATGTGAGATATTGCCAGCTATGCCAGGAGAAGTAGGGCAGTAGATGGGTAACACATGCCAGCACAGCTAGCTGGAGTTTTGTAAAGAGTTATATGTCATTTGTATATCAAACTGATTTGTACAGATGCTTGTGTTGAAAAATGGATTTGTAAAGCTGCTTGTGTGTCCTGCTGGACAGAACTAGAAATACTTGTGTATGTCAGACTGTATTATAACTACTGAAATTAATATTGTAACAGAGGATACTGGAAGAGAAAATGTTAAGCTCAGCTCCAGCTGAAAAATAATGTGAAATTAAATTACTTAATTTAGGCCATAAAGATTGCATCCTACATTTCTTTTTGCAACCAGAGATGAAATGTCTGTGCCACATAATGATATATTACCCCTGAATGAAGACTGGAAGTGGTTTATGGTTTTATGATTTCCAGAAGCTGCAACAGGTCTTAGCAAAACCCTGTGTGTATAGTAGCACATATGTGCAAGAGTATGGGTTAGTTGCTAGGAAAGGGGATAACATGGGAACCAGAAGTCAGATGACCAGATGTATGTGATGTCATTCTGTAATGCAGGGCAAACATGATGTTTTGATACTATATGAGACTGAAGACTCTGAGCAGTTTGTTTTTGGAACCTGACGTAGACTGGATCTCTCACCCACTTCATCTTGCCTTACTCTAGTAAGTGAACTAGGGAGTAACAATTCTTTAGATCAGTAAGGAAAATATAGTGAGATTAGTTAAATACTGTTTTTGTCTGTATCTGTGTGAATCTATTCATCTGTGTTATTTTAATATTTCCTGTGCTGAAACTCTGGTGTTTACTGTAAATACATATTCCATATGTTCATGTTCTTTTATCATTTACTATTAAATATATTTATACTTTTTATTGTGGCTGGTTCTTTAGAGAAGATTCTAGCCTTTGAGAGTACCTATATCTATTTGGTTACTCTGTGGCCACTGTTGAAAGCCTTACTACATTGGTCAAACAGTATTATTTGTATAACAACATTTCTAAGTTTGCTACCAGCTATAAATCCTCCTCTCACCACTGCAATGCCCTACACAAACTAAATTGGCTCGAACTTCAAAACCATCTTACCTACATTCAATTTACTCATGTCTATAAGCTCATCTTTAATCTCTCCATCTGCCCCTCCCTTGCATCCGACTTCAAAATGCACCTACCCTACAGACTTCTAAGATCCAATAACCAGAATTTGCTTGAACTGCACAAGCCTGCTCATCCTCCAGGCAAATACCTACTATCTTTTTCCCTAGCTCACCTCTGGAACTACTTGCTCTTATTCGTACTACAGACAACCACTCTACCTTTAAGAAATAAAAACATCCAAAAAGAAAACTAGAATAAACAAAAACAATAGGCAGGAACCATTCAGAACTGTTTAATCACTCTCCAGCGCTTTGGCAAAGTCTTCAAGGAGCATACAAACTAACAAACACACCCCTTAAAATACACATAACAATTAACTAATCATCCAATCAAATATAAAACATTTTGTAATCAGATCCCAGCTTCCAATTACATTTCAAATTGAATCCTGAGGGAAACAAAGTTCCAAATTTTAAAATAAAAATACTCTCTTTACATAATTTCTTTCTATAAACATCTTCTGAATAAAAAACAATAGGAACTCTTTCTAAAACTGTGCCTTTCAAACCATCAGAATTAGAGTTGTGAAATTCCATAAAATGTTTACAGGATTTTCACTCCTTTGTTTTCTGATGTTCTGATGTGTTCCTGCAATCTGGTTTTACATTTACTTTTACTTTCACCAATATATGTAAGATTACAAGGACATTGTAAGGCATACATTATACCCTCACTATCACAACAGAATGTTTCTGAGGGACAAAAAGTATGACCATTAATAGAAGGGAAACTTTTAACCACATAACTACATATATTACAGTGACCACAGGGAAAAGTATCTTTAACTTGAATGGAAAACATGGAATTAAGATGTAATACAGGAAATCTAAAGTAGTTATGTACCAAAATATCCCTTAAGTTTCTTCCCTTTCTATATGATATACCTAGTAATGGAGAAAGTATACTTGCTAAATATCTAACTTTAAATAAGAAACTCCAATAATATTTAACTATATCTACCAAAACAGAATTAGAAGCTCCATAGGTAGGAACAGAATTGATTTTTTTCATGTCTCTATTTCCAACTATTATTATAAAATCTTGTTCAATTTTAGAGGTCATTTCTTAAAGGAAACACATCAAAATTATCAATCACCTTTTTAACTGCCAGTTGAATCATTTCTTTATCATAACCCCTAGACTCAAATATTGAGCATATTCTCTTAACTTCCATGTCAAAATCACAGTCATTATTGCATAATCTTCATAATCTCAAACACTCACTATATGGGAGAGATGCAATAGTATGTAAGGGGTGGCAACTGGTACCAAATAGGTATTTGCCACCATCATCAAACTTTCTATGAACTGATGTCAATAATTTATTGTCATAATTTAAAGTCAAACTAATATCCAAAATGTAATTTTTCTGCCTACTTGTAAACCATTAAAAGACAGGCCAAACCTGTTGTTTTTGTAACCATTCAAAAATGAATCAACCTCCATTAGACCTCCTTTACATACAAAAATGAGGTCATCAATAAACTGAAAATACTTTACTATAATTTTTTTATAAAAAACACCAAGATATAAATATTCAAGTTCATATAAATCCGTCATCAAGTTTGCATACAGGGGGCAAAAGATGCCCCATAGCAGTACCTTGAGCCTGGTGAAAATTTTGATTATTAAATGAAAAATAATTATTTCTTAAACAAAAGTTTAACAATTCCAAGACATAATTACTTTTAAGTGAATCACCCAAAATATAAATGACTGCTTCTAAGTCAAATTTGTGTTGAATATTAGTGTATAAACTACATACATCTACAGAAATAAAAAAAACATATCATCTGACAATTCAATATCAAATAATTTGTCTAGAAAATTAGTACAGTTCCTTATATATGAATCAAGTTAGTCACATATAGAAACAAAAATGTATGTAAAAAAAGACCTATATTCGACAAAAAGTATTTTTGAGCAGAGACACTAGGTCTACCTGGAGGATTAATTTCATTCTTATGAATTTTAGGCAGGCAGTAAAAAACTGCCAATTCACTATTATTACAATTTAATCTCTTATCCAAATCAGTATGGGAAAAAAACCCTAAACGAAATCCCTTTTGTAACAGTATTTCAAAGTTAAGCGTAGCTTTTTTATATTCATTCATATTACTTTTCCTATAGGTTCTTTCATCATCCAAATGTGTCATACACATTGAAAAATATTGAAGAACATGCATAATTACAATTTTACTTTCTTTATCTGAAGGTTTAATAATAATATAATTTCTTGCCAGAAGATGAATTTCCCACCACTCAACAGCAGTTAAATTATACTCAACATTATTTTTGTTACATATAAAACCATCATATGCACATTCAACTGAAAAATTTAGCATTTGCAAGAAATGATTAATACCATCATGCTTATATGGAGGAATAAAATCACTCTTATAAACAATATCTGTAGTATTAAAAAGACTGTAGGCATTAAAATCTACATCCTTGTCAACATCTTCTCACAGATCAGAGATGCACATATGGAAGCTATCATCATGACTTTCATCAGATTCTTTAAAACATCTTCTCACAGATCAGAGATGCACGTATGGAAGCTATCATCATGACTTTCATCAGATTCTTTAAAACATCTTCTCACAGATCAGAGATGCACGTATGGAAGCTATCATCATGACTTTCATCAGATTCTTTAAAACATCTCACAGATCAGAGATGCACGTATGGAAGCTATCATCATGACTTTCATCAGATTCTTTAAAACATCTTCTCACAGATCAGAGATGCACGTATGAAAGCTATCATCATGACTTTCATCAGATTTTTTAAAACATCTCACAGATCAGAGATGCACATATGGAAGCTATCATCATGACTTTCATCAGATTCTTTAAAACATCTTCTCACAGATCAGAGATGCACGTATGGAAGCTATCATCATGACTTTCATCAGATTCTTGAAAACATCTTCTCACAGATCAGAGATGCACATATGGAAGCTATCATCTTTACTTTCATCAGATTCTTTAAAACATCTTCTCACAGATCAGAGATTCACGTATGGAAGCTATCATCATGACTTTCATCAGATTCTTTAAAACATCTTCTCACAGATCAGAGATGCACGTATGGAAGCTATCATCATTACTGTCATCAGATTCTTTAAAACATCTTCTCACAGATCAGAGATGCACGTATGGAAGCTATCATCATGACTTTCATCAGATTCTTTAAAACATCTTCTCACAGATCAGAGATGCACGTATGGAAGCTATCATCATTACTTGCATCAGATTCTTTAAAATATCTTCTCACAGATCACAGATGCACGTATGGAAGCTATCATCATGACTTTCATCAGATTCTTTAAAACATCTTCTCAAAGATCAGAGATGCACGTATGGAAGCTATCATCATCACTTTCATCAGATTCTTTAAAACATCTTCTCACAGATCAGAGATGCACGTACGGAAGCTATCATCATGACTTTCATCAGATTCTTTAAAACATCTCACAGATCAGAGATGCACGTATGGAAGCTATCATCATGACTTTTATCAGATTCTTTAAAACATCTTCTCACAGATCAGAGATGCACGTATGGAAGCTATCATCATCACTTTCATCAGATTCTTTAAAACATCTTCTCACAGATCAGAGATGCACGTATGGAAGCTACCATCATTACTTCCATCAGATTCTGTAAAACATCTTCTCACAGATCAGAGATGCACATATGGAAGCTATCATCATTACATTCATCAGATTCTTTAAAACATCTTCTCACAGATCAGACATGCACGTATGGAAGCTATCATCATTACTGTCATCAGATTCTTTAAAACATCTTCTCACAGATCAGAGATGCACGTATGGAAGCTATCATCATGACTTTCATCAGATTCTTGAAAACATCTTCTCACAGATCAGAGATGCACATATGGAAGCTATCATCTTTACTTTCATCAGATTCTTTAAAACATCTTCTCACAGATCAGAGATGCACGTATGGAAGCTATCATCATGACTTTCATCAGATTCTTTAAAACATCTTCTCACAGATCAGAGATGCACGTATGGAAGCTATCATCATTACTGTCATCAGATTCTTTAAAACATCTTCTCACAGATCAGAGATGCACGTATGGAAGCTATCATCATGACTTTCATCAGATTCTTTAAAACATCTTCTCACAGATCAGAGATGCACGTATGGAAGCTATCATCATTACTTGCATCAGATTCTTTAAAATATCTTCTCACAGATCACAGATGCATGTATGGAAGCTATCATCATGACTTTCATCAGATTCTTTAAAACATCTTCTCAAAGATCAGAGATGCACGTATGGAAGCTATCATCATCACTTTCATCAGATTCTTTAAAACATCTTCTCACAGATCAGAGATGCACGTATGGAAGCTATCATCATGACTTTCATCAGATTCTTTAAAACATCTCACAGATCAGAGATGCACGTATGGAAGCTATCATCATGACTTTCATCAGATTCTTTAAAACATCTTCTCACAGATCAGAGATGCACGTATGGAAGCTATCATCATCACTTTCATCAGATTCTTTAAAACATCTTCTCACAGATCAGAGATGCACGTATGAAAGCTATCATCATGACTTTCATCAGATTCTTTAAGAAACTGACTATTACAACCATAATTCCTATCTCCAGAAAAAAAATGAGCTAAATGTAGCTTTTGACACATTCTAAAAATGTAACATTTTAATTCATATAAACGTGGCAAGACAGTCAGAATATATTTCAAGCCATAGTTTCGTATTTTTAACTGGGTACAAGATAAAACCAGCCCTGAGATATTACATACAATACAGTCCATATTTAAATCAATACCATTTATTTTTATTATATTGTCTCATAACGTCTTTGGAGCAGTTCGCATCTTGTTGAAATTGCCCTCTTTTTCTATCATAAGTTTCTTCAGCTCTCTTAGATTCTCTCTGAAAATCTTCCACTAATCTTGATGGGTACTGTGCTGCTGGTAAAACCTGAAACTGTTCATTCTGTTCATCCTGTTTGCCCCAATCTGTAGAAGCGCCCAAAATATCGGACGGAAAGGACACACCTCTAGAGAAGTTGAAGGATCTTTTTAAAGGGCTACATTCTTTCATTGATTTTTGTATTCTTTCTTATGCCACAAAAAGGTGCACCCTCCTTCATAGTCTCTTAAATCAAGTTTCAATTTTGTACTTTTGCATTCCACAAGTTCATTCTTGTATTTCTTTAATTTTTCATTAATATCTGCCAATTGTAAGTCTAGGTTATCTGCTGGTAACAACTTAGATAGTTAACTGTATGTAGCTTTAATATCAACTTTGATTCTATAGTAGTCTGTTTTTGGAACCCATCATAGGAGGGATCTCTCACCCACTTCATCTTGCCTTACTCTAGTAAGTGAATTAGGGAGTAACAATTCTTTAGATCAGTAAGGAAAATATAGTGAGATTAGTTAAGTACTGTTTTTCTGTATCTGTGTGAATCTATTCATCTGTGTTATTTTAAAATTTCCTGTGTCTAAAACTCTTGTGTAAATAAATATTCCATATTTTCATGATCTTTTATTATTTATTATTAAATTTATTTACACTTTTCATTGTGGCTGATCCTTTAGAGAATATTCTAACCTTTGAGAGTACATATATCTATTTGGTTATTCTGTGGCCACTGCCAAAAGCCTTACTGCATTGGCCAAACAGTAGTATTTGTATTATATAACATTTCTAAGTTTGCTACCAGCTATAAATCCTCCTCCCACCACTACAATGCCCTACACAAACTAAACTGGCTTGAACTTCACAACCATCTTACCTACATTCAACTAACTCATGCCCATAAACTCATCTTTATTCCCTCCATCTGCCCATCCCTTGCCTCCTCCTTCAAAATGCACCCACCCAACAGACTTCTAAGATCTAATAACCAGAATTTGCTTGAACTGCACAAGCCTGCTCATCCTTCAGGCAAACACCTGTTATCCTTTTCCCTAGCTCACCTCTAGAACTCCCTGCCACCTCTTATCTGTACTACAGACAACCACTCTACCTTTAAGACCCTGCTTCTTTCCCATCTCAAAACCCTCTGGGAATGGTCCTGCTCTCTCATCCCACATTACTCACCTCTTTTTTCCCCATTTCTCACTCTCCTTTACTTATCGCTTCTCTTCATCATACTAAGCTTCTCTAACTAGTACCATCTTAATTTTTCTTATTTACTCCTACTCTTGCGCTACAGTTTTTTTCATATTGTCCCACCCTTCTTACATTCAGCAATTAATACCTCTTATCCCCCTATCCTACTTTAACTCTGCTAAGATTTCATGTAAAACTGTAATGTCAACCCTGTTTTATTTCACATTATAACAAATCTAACAGGAATATGCACCAATGGATTTTTCTTATTTTAATTGACTTATTTGTGTGTGTGTGTGTGTGTGTGTGTGTGTGTGTGTGTGTGTGTGTGTGTGTGTGTGTGCGTGTGTGTGTGTGTGTGTGTGTGTGTGCGTGTGTGTGTGCATGTGTGTGTGTGTGTGTGTGTGTGTGTGTGTGTGTGTGTGTGTGTGTGTGTGTGTGTGTGTGTGTGTGTGTGTGTGTGTGTGTGTGTGTGTGTGATTGTGTCTGTGTGTGTCTGTGTGTGTAGAAATCAAATCTCCAAAAGTGTGTGTCTCAGCTGCTCAGAGCAGGGACACAAAGCACTGGTTTCACACAGAGGGTACTGGACCTGGCTTGCACACTTGGCTAATGACTCAAGTCTACAGCTGTGCTAGTGGGGAGTTTCAGTGGGGCCCTGGAGAGATAGATAGATAGATAGATAGATAGATAGATAGATAGATAGATAGATAGATAGATAGATAGATTCAAGTTCACACAACGCTCCACCTCACTCAGACAGCAAAGCCAGGACCAAATAGCAATAGCAGTACTCCAAATCAAACTGTTCAGTACGATGCTGGAAAGTTTACAGACACGATTTATTTCACATATAAGCTTTAAGTGTGCACAATAATCATACACTTTTCGTCAGGGCTCCTGCCCCAACTTCTTCAGAAACAGCAACTAACATTTACAATACACTTTTATATATGACCCCTCCCAACGTCATCAATACAATTAATCAATTAATCTTATCTAAAATTCTTATACTAAAACCAATACTATAGGATAGTTTAAATGAACATATACACAAAACAAATCCACCTCAATGTGAACCATGCATATTTTGAAAAAACTGTAGTGTGTATTTACTTTATTTTTTATTTTTTATTTTTTATTATTTTTCATTTTATTTGTTATTAAATCTAAATCTGAGCCACCATATTACCCAAGTCTTTCCTACTACACTTTAGTACTCATTAATTATGTTAAAATGAGTGTAATATTTAAAAGTTTAAAATACTAAAAAATATTAAAATTAATCATCATAAAAATGAATCTCTGTATTTATAATCTCTTATTCAATAATTAAATAAATTATCCAATGTTTAACTTAAATATAAATAAATATATATAAATATATATATATATAAAATTGGACTCAAAAAACAAGTCTTATTAAATTATAAAGTGCTTGTTCAAGTAAGTGAATATAAAATATATATATATAAAAATATATAATGTGAATCTACTCCTTTTAACTTTTAAACTGTTCTCAATGTTTACATCCATGTATGCAAAGTTGTTATATATAGTTTTCATATTTATATTTATAATACTTATGTGCTAAATTATTTATGTATAATTTCATCTATCTAAATTTTTCAATCTAAGTATACATTTAATAGAACACATTTCGTTTAAGCCTGGGGTTCTCATTGCATTGGTTCTCAATTGCCAAAGGAGTTCCAATTTTTCCAAAAACAAACTTTCATTACCTCCCCTGCCATCTGAGTTAACTTGATCTAAAACTCTAAATTTAAAATTATGGTTCGAGTGTGTGTCAATGTGTCTAGCTAACGCATTATCCATTTTCTTAGCATTAATATTATATACATGTTCTTTAATCCTGTCAACTAGTTTCCTGTCAGTCTTTCCTATATAGAACGCTTGGCATGACTGACAATTCGCTAAGTAGACCACCTGTTTACTGTTGCAGCTGTGTTTAACCAGCGTTCTGTATTCTCCCCCATTAATCACAAATCTACTTCCTTCTTCTATATACTTACAACAGTTACACATTAAACACTTTGACATTCCTCTCTTAGTTGTTAAGGACCCACACTTCATTTGTAAAATTTCCTTCAAGTTCGCTCCACGTTTGTATACTATCTTAGGTTTACTTGGTAGTAGATCACAAAAATATTTATCATTTTGTAAATATTCCCAATTCTTTACCAATATATTAAATATTAGTTTTGAATCTAAGTTGTAAGTACAAATAAAGTTACAACCAAATGGGACATCCCCTTTCTCTTTTTCTCCTGTAGTTATTTCCCTATTTCTTATACTATCCTGCCCTGCTTCTAGTTCCAAATTTAAAATAGGTAGATATACACCCTCCATTCTTTTAAATTTTACTTCCATTAATATTTCACTTAGCAGATCATGTGGGTAGCCTCTTAATTTGAAGAATTCTAAAATTAATTCACATTCTTCATTGAATTCTTCCTCTAGTGATATCATTCGGGCTGCTCTTACCAGTTGCCCTTTTACTACTGACTTTTTCTGATGTTTCGGATGGCAACTGGTAAAATGGAGATACATGTTCGAATGTGTCTCTTTCCTAAAAATTTTTGATAAGTATATATTTTTTTCATAATCTTTTCTTAGAGATACATCTAGATATTCTATACTATTGATATCATAGCGAAATGTAAAACTCAAAAAACTAGTAGTGCTGTTTAAGTTTTTTAAGCAGTCATCAATCTCTTGTAGTGACCCCTTGAATAATATAAAAATGTCGTCCAAAAAACGTGTGTAGTGCAGGATTTTTTCTTTTAGATCATTATTGTTTAGGACAAAAGTCCTCTCCCAATAAGCCATTACTAAATTCGCTATGGCACCACCACATGGTGAGCCCATAGCCACTCCAATTTTTTGGTGATAAATGTCTTTCTCAAACATTATATAATTGTAAGATAGCACAGTGTCTATTAGTTCTTTCACTAAGCTTATCTCACTTGTTGATGCTCCTGACATACACAACATTTCGGCCACCCATTCAATTGCTATCTGATGTGGAATGCTAGAATATAGGTCTTTCACGTCGACCGTTACAAACACTGCCTGAGAAACAAATTCCAATTAACTAATGGATTTTAAAAATGACCAAGAGTCTTTTGAAATTTGTTTTTCATTTAAAATGTATTTTTTCAACATATTATCCAACAATTTTGCACAAGTATAAGTTGGACTCTTCCTACCGTCTACTAACGGTCTCATTGGTGGATTTGTGAGGCTTTTGTGAATCTTTGGTATCCCGAATAAATAGGGCGTTCTTGGAAAAGTTTGTTGTAAATATAAGTAAATGTCCCTATCTATTCTTGCCTCAATGTATAATTCTTCTATCCATGCTGTTATTCTCCTATATGCCCCATTCATTTCATTTAATGAGGCTTTAGTTTAAGTTTCACTCTCTAAGATAGTATACATTTTGGTGTTGTAGTCATCTATAGACATAATCACCAGGCCCCCACCCTTGTCCGGTTTCATGATACGGATGGGTGCTTGTTTTAAATAATCTAGCAATTCCTTTTCATCCTTACTTATATTGTACCTATAATTCTTTCTATACATATTTGATTTTTCTAAGTTCCTCAAGTCTAATTCTGTTCCATTTTCAAATAAAGCTACCTGAGGATGTAATGGAGGGTTATATACACTACATACATATAAATCAGATTTTTATTTTGTATTATTGCCCATGAGGGCTGTCAGATTATTTTTTCTACAAAAAAGTTTCAAATCTAGCAATGTCTCAGCTAAATTCATGGGTCGTGAAGGAACAAAGGTGTATCCCCTAGATAGTAGCTCTACAATTTCAGGACAAATGTCAATGTCCGCGTAATTGTATATTTTAAAGTCACCACTTTGGTTGGTTAAAACTTCCAAGCGGTTAAATTCATCCACTGGTGAATCGCATGCATTCACCATTTCTTCCTCTTGTTCCGCACTACCCGATTCTGTTTCGCTTGTTGATAATGTTGTTGCTGGTGACTTTGCATACTGTTTTCACCTTTACCCTGGTTACTCATACTTTTGTTTTTTGTCTGATTTAGTCTGTCACTTCTCCTTAGAGTATTAATGTTTGATTCTCTTTCATTCAGTGGTGTACCATTGTCAGGTGAATTCTGAGAAACACTTTCCTCACTGACCCCTTGTTCCTCACTTTCATCCCGTGTTGCAACTGTTAAAATGCCTTGATTAGTAGGAGGCTTGGGATAAGCCTTTCCTTCCTTATAGTCTTTGGTGTCTCGTGCAATTTTCTTAGCTTTAGTATTTTTAATTTTTAACATATGCTCATCTATACTTGTAAAACACCGTTCATATGCAAAACAGTATCTTAAAAAATTCATATCATCTTTTATATTTCTATCAAGTTCTTCAAGTTCCAAAAGTAAAGAATCTATTAATAAATTATAGTGAGTGCTCATCAGCTGCAATAGTTCCAAGCCATGCTTATCAAAAAGCTGTAATAATGCTTCATGAAATGGTGACACTTCCCTCAATCCAGAGGGAAATTGCCATTGCCTCAAACCTTTTGGTACTATTTTTAAATTAATACACTCCTGAAAGTACGCTGACTCTAATTGTAATTTTTGAAAAGTTTTTCATCGAATATGTTCAATTTGACAGAAAGGTCCACGCTTACCTCATTAGACAGTGTATTGTTTACGGTTTGCGAATTATGCTCAAATACAAACGGTCTATTAATCCATGAATTCAGATTCGCTACTGGAGCAGGTGTTCCAAATGTTGTTGGACGGTTTGCACCACTGTTGAATTCCACTATTCTGTCTGGATTCAAGCTCCGAATGTCAGAAGCAACCCCTAAAGATGGTTCACTTTCTTGATTCTGTTGCCGTCTTGCTTCCGTTACAGGAAACCGTAACTCAGTACTTCCACTCGCTCCTGCGGTTGTACCCGCTATATTGTTCCCTCCGCTCCGTTGTTGCAAGCCCGCTTGGCTGTTAGCTACTGCTTCAGCTTTTTCGGAAAGTGCTTCCACTTTCTGAGTTAGTAAATTTATTAGTTGCGTCAGGTTCCCATCCTGGATCTCTATGAAGGCATTGGGCTGCCTGAAGGTGAAGAATCCATACAGACCGACAAACTTTTAAAAACAACGACCACCAAGTTCACAACGCCCACCTCACTCAGACAGCAAAGCCAGGACCAAATAGCAATAGCAGTACTCCAAATCAAACTGTTCAGTACGATGCTGGAAAGTTTACAGACACGATTTATTTCACATATAAGCTTTAAGTGTGCATAATAATCATACACTTTTCGTCAGGGCTCCTGCCCCAACTTCTTCAGAAACAGCAACTAACATTTACAATACACTTTTATATATGACCCCTCCCAACGTCATCAATACAATTAATCAATTAATCTTATCTAAAATTCTTATACTAAAACCAATACTATAGGATAGTTTAAATGAACATATACACAAACAAGATATATCGATAGATAGATAGATAGATAGATAGATAGATAGATAGATAGATAGATAGACAGATAAATAGATAGACAGATAGATAGACAGACAGACAGATAGATAGACAGATAGATATATAGATAGATAGATAGATAGATAGATAGATAGATAGATAGATAGATAGATAGATAGATAGATAGATAGATAAATCCACGCCCCAGACTGAGTGTGCTCCCTGTGTGCTCTTAAAGGAAATTGAGATTGATGCAGAGGGTTGCCTCTGGAAATAGTGGTTTTATCCAGTTGTTGTCAAGTCAACATCCCTCTCCAGTGTCAGCGCTGATGATTCAGGCTCCTTGATTACTACCCCAGAGAGAGGATGTCACACCTTCTGTGAATGACATCAAAAGCTAAGCCTATTGTTGATGTAAATAAGCGTTTGTTTGTATTATGACTCCATTCTGGGAAATGATAGAATGTTGCCCAAGGCTAGGATTGTGCCTACTTCAGATACCTATTTTGAGAGGTCCATCATGCCTCTCTTCATATAGTCCAGGGGGGTATGTCTCAAGTCATACGCACTGTGACTGTGTCACATGTACTTGTGGTGCAACAACATGACTGCGTGCACCATATGGTGATTCCTGGTGCCTGATAGGCAACTGACTGTGATCCTCTTCTTGCACAGCCTTGTGAGTGGTGCATTAGTGTGTCTCACTATGGAGTCACCTGGGACTATGATATTGGACTGGGGGAGCTTTTCCTTATGGGCTTTTGAAATGAATCACCGGGACTCATTGATGTATGTTTCATAGTGAGTGGCTGTGTTGTATGTTTGTATAGTTGCTTAGATTTCTTG